>NW_018405387.1:48582-165825 GCF_002113885.1 Mizuhopecten yessoensis | reverse complement strand
CCCCCCCCTTTTAAAAAAACCAAAACCAAAACAAAAAAACTATCGTAATCTGCTAATATTGTATTGAATATGGCAATTTATCATATTCATTAATTAAACACATAAACACCCTGACACTTTAACTATAAAATATACATGCTCCAAGTCAGGAACCGTTACATTAGTGCATTTCACAATTATTTTATGTTTTTTAGCAGAAAAAAGTCCAAAAATTTGTTCGGCTCGCTCCGCTCGGCGAAAAATTTGATTGTACGCCCCCTCTTTCAAATATCCTAGAAACGCCCCTGCATGGTAGATTTCTGACGTCCTTTGAGTGACAACATGGTACTTTTCTGACGTCTTTCGAGGGACAACATGGTATTAATTGACGTCCTCCGAGTGACAACATGATACTTTACTGTCGTCCTTTGAGTAACAACATGGTTCTTTTCTGACGTCCTTTGAGTGACAACATGGTCCTTTTCTGACGTCCCCTGAGTGACAACATGGTCCATTTCTGACGTCCCCTGAGTGACAACATGGTCCATTTCTGACGTCCCCTGAGTGACAACATGGTACTGTTCTGACGTATGGACTTCAGGTGAGGTCTATCCCTGATTTACAGACCTGGTCTGAACAATATTCACAGAGGCCGAAGGCCGAGGTGAATATTGTCCAGACCAGGTCCGTAAATCCGGAATAGACCGAAACTGAAGTCCACAATTGGTTTATTATATGACATTTTACAATGAGATTAATCATTTTTTATGTCGAAAACAAATGGATGGCATGGACCATTTTGGAATCACAGAGTGAAGGACTTCAAATACAAAATAACATTCACAAAAATTGAATTTCACATTCAGTTCATGTGATATCTAATTTCAAGTAAATATTATTTGCACAAGCGACATCATCAATATTCACATAGTTTAGAATTTTATGAGATAATTCTTTTGTAGTTGAGTTCAGTAGTGTGATTGGTAACAGAATAACAATCTGGCTAGGAAATTACCTAGACCTTTATTTTAACAGCGGTCTGTAACACTTTTCTATTTATAGGTCGTTGTCTGTAACACTTTTCTATTTATAGACCGAGGTCTGTAACATATTTACAAACTCGTCACATGACGTCGCTCCTCCAATCAGGGCTGGGAATTAGCACCAGTCATATAATAAGGTACTTTACTGACTTCCTCCGAGTAACAACATGTTACTTTTCTGACGTCATCTGAGTGACAACATGGTTCATTTCTGACGTCGTCTGAGTGACACCATGGTACATTTCTGACCTCGTCCGAGTGACAACATGGAATTTTCTGACGTCCTCTGAAAGACAAGAAAGACATTCCTGACGTCTTAAGAGTGACAACATGGTAAATTTCTGACGTTTTCAGAGTGACAACATGGTACTTTACTGACGTAAGGTCCTTTACTGACTTCCTCCGAGTAACAACATGTTACTTTTCTGACGTCATCTGAGTGACAACATGGAACTTTTCTGACGTCATCTGAGTGACAACATGGTACTTTACTTACGTCTTCAGAGTGACAACATGGTACATTTATTCTAAATAACAGCATGGTACTTTTCTGACATCCTCTGAGTGACAACATGGTACTTTACGGACGTCTTCAGAGTGACAACATGGAACATTTCTGACCTCGTCCGAGAGACAACATGGTATTTTCTGACGTCCTCTGAAAGACAACATGGCCTTTACTGACGTCTTAAGAGTGACAACATGGGAAATTTCTGACGTTTTCCGAGTGACAACAGGGTACTTTTCTGACGTCCTCTGAAAGACAAGAAAGACATTCCTGACGTCTTAAGAGTGACAACATGGGAAATTTCTGACGTTTTCCGAGTGACAACAGGGTACTTTTCTGACGTCCTCTGAGGGACAACATGGTACTTTACTGACGTAAGGTCCTTTACTGACTTCCTCCGAGTAACAACATGTTACTTTTCTGACGTCATCTGAGTGACAACATGGTACATTTCTGACGTCCTCTGAGTGACAGTACTTTACTGACGTCTTCAGAGTTACAACATTGTACATTTCTGACGCTTTCTGAGCGACAACATGGTACTTTTATGTCGTCTTCTGAGTGACAACATGGTACATTTCTGATGTTTGCAGAGTGACAACATGGTACTTTTCTAACGTCCGTTGGGTGACAACATGGTTCTTTTCTGACGTCTTTCGAGGGACAACATGGTATTAATTGACGTCCTCCGAGAGACAACATGATACTTTACTGTCGTCCTTTGAGTAACAACATGGTTCTTTTCTGACGTCTTTCGAGGGACAACATGGTATTAATTGACGTTCTCCGAGTGACAACATGGTACTTTACTTACGTCTTCAGAGTGACAACATGGAACATTTCTGACCTCGTCCGAGAGACAACATGGTATTTTCTGACGTACTCTGAAAGACAACATGGACTTTACTGACGTCTTAAGAGTGACAACATGGTAAATTTCTGACGTTTTCCGAGTGCCAACATGGTACTTTTCTGACGTCCGTTGGGTGACAACATGGTTCTTTTCTGACGTCCTCTGAGTGAGTGACAACATGGTCCATTTCTGACGTCCCCTGAGTGACAACATGGTCCATTTCTGACGTTTGAAGAGTGACAACATGGTACATTTCTGACGCTATCTGAGTGTCAACATGGTACTTTTCTGTCGTCTTCAGAGTGTCAACATGGTACATTTCTGACGCTATCTGATTGACAACATGGTACTTTTCTGTCGTAAATCTGAGTGACAACATGGTACATTTCTGATGTTTGCAGAGTGACAACATGGTACATTTATTCTAAATAACAGCATGGTACTTTTCTGACATCCTCTGAGTGACAACATGGTACATTTCTGATGTTTGCAGAGTGACAACATGGTACATTTTTGACCACATCTGAGTGACAACATGGTACTTTTCTGACGCCCTCTGAGTGACAACATGGTACTTTACTGAAGTCCTTTGAGTGACAACATGGTACTTTTGTGACGTCCTTCGAGGGACAACATGGTATTAATTGACGTCCTCCGAGAGACAACATGATACTTTACTGTCGTCCTTTGAGTAACAACATGGTTCTTTTCTGACGTCTTTCGAGGGACAACATGGTATTAATTGACGTTCTCCGAGTGACAACATGGTACTTTACTGAAGTCCTTTGAGTGACAACATGGTACTTTTGTGACGTCCTTCGAGGGACAACATGTTATTAATTGTCTTCCTCTGAGTGACAACATGGTACTTTACGGACGTCTTCAGAGTGACAACATGGAACATTTCTGACCTCGTCCGAGAGACAACATGGTATTTTCTGACGTCCTCTGAAAGACAACATGGACTATACTGACGTCTTAAGAGTGACAACATGGTACACTTTTCTATTTATAGGTCGTTGTCTGTAACACTTTTCTATTTATAGACCGAGGTCTGTAACATATTGACAAACTCGTCACATGACGTCGCACCTCCAATCAGGGCTGGGAATTAGAACCAGTCATATAATAAGGTACTTTACTGACTTCCTCCGCGAAACAACATGTTACTTTTCTGACGTCTTCTGAGTGACAACATGGTACATTTCTGACCTCGTCCGAGAGACAACATGGTATTTTCTGACGTACTCTGAAAGACAACATGGACTTTACTGACGTCTTAAGAGTGACAACATGGGAAATTTCTGACGTTTTCCGAGTGAAAACATGGTACTTTTCTGACGTCCGTTGGGTGACAACATGGTTCTTTTCTGACGTCTTTCGAGGGACAACATGGTATTAATTGACGTCCTCCGAGAGACAACATGATACTTTACTGTCGTCCTTTGAGTAACAACATGGTTCTTTTCTGACGTCCTCTGAAAGACAAGAAAGACATTCCTGACGTCTTAAGAGTGACAACATGGGAAATTTCTGACGTTTTCCGAGTGAAAACATGGTACTTTTCTGACGTCCGTTGGGTGACAACATGGTTCTTTTCTGACGTCCTCTGAGTGAGTGACAACATGGTCCATTTCTGACGTTTGAAGAGTGACAACATGGTACATTTCTGATGTTTGCAGAGTGACAACATGGTACATTTTTGACCACATCTGAGTGACAACATGGTACCTTTCTGACGCTTTCTGAGTGACAAAATGGTACTTTACTAACGTCTACAGAGTGACAACATGGTCCATTTCTGACGTCGTCTGAGTGACAACATGGTACATTTCTGACCTCGTCCGAGTGACAACATGGTATTTTCTGACGTCCTCTGAAAGACAACATGGACTTTACTGACGTCTTAAGAGTGACAACATGGTAAATTTCTGACGTTTTCCGAGTGACAACATGGTACTTTTCTGACGTCCTCTGAGTGACAACATGGTACTTTACTGACGTCTCCAGAGTGACAACATGGTAAATTTCTGACGTTTTCCGAGTGACAACATAGTACTTTTCTGACGTCCTCTGAGTGACAACATGGTACTTTACTGACGTCTCCAGAGTCACAACATGGTAAATTTCTGACGTTTTCCGAGTGACAACATGGTACTTTACGGACGTCTTCAGAGTGACAACATGGTACATTTCTGACGCTTTCTGAGTGACGACATGGTACTTTTCTGTCGTCTTCAGAGTGACAACATGGTACTTTTATGACGTTTTCCGGGTGACAACATGGTACATTTCTGACGTTTTCCGGGTGACAACATGATACTTTTCTGACGTCTACAGAGTGACAACATGGTTCATTTCTGACGTTTTCCGAGTGACAACATGGTACTTTTCTAACGTCCTCTGAGTGACAACATGGTACTTTACTGACGTCTCCAGAGTCACAACATGGTAAATTTCTGACGTTTTCCGAGTGACAACATAGTACTTTTCTGACGTCCTCTGAGTGACAACATGGTCCTTTTCTGTCGTCTTCAGAGTGACAACATGGTACATTTCTGACGTTTTCAGAGCGACAACATGGTACATTTCTGACGTCTTCTGAGTGACAACATGGTACTTTTCTGACGTCCTCTGAGTGAAAACATGGTACTTTACTGACGTCTCCAGAGTGACAACATGGTACATTTCTGACGTTTTCCGAGTGACAACATGGTACTTTTCTGACGTCCTCTGAGTGACAACATGGTACTTTTCTGTCGTCTTCAGAGTGACAACATGGTACTTTTCTGACGTTTTCCGGGTGACAACATGGTACATTTCTGACGTTTTCCGGGTGACAACATGATACTTTTCTGACGTCTACAGAGTGACAACATGGTACATTTCTGACGTTTTCCGAGTGACAACATGGTAAATTTCTGACGTTTTCCTAGTGATAACGCGTTACTCTTCTGATGTCCTCCGCGTTACAACATGCCATTGTTTCGACGTCCTCTGGGTTACAAAATGCTCAGTTCTTCTAATCTTTCGAGAAAAACAATGCTACTCTTCTGACGTTTGAGTGACACAATGTTGTTTTCCTGATGTCCCCGGACTTACATACAGTAATGCTACTCCATTACACTCTCAAAATGACAACATGCCACTCTAAGGTATTCCTAGTGAACGCCTGCTACTTTTCAAACATCCTCAAAGCGTCTCTCCGATAGTCAGCATGCTTCAGTTAGTGACAACGTGGTCCTCTTTTGACTTTCGCCGGGAGACAGATTGTTAAATTCATTAGAGTTGAAAATTGTAGATAGTGTATTTAAGTTCTATTTAAAATTTCATTTTTTGTTGGATTGTGCTTTATTGTTATGTATTTTTTAAATTTAAATTGCGTCGATTGTGTCATGCGTTCTTGTACTCCTGATCTGAGATAACCATTTAAAGGTAAATATTCCGTTCACAAACAACAGGACAGTTCAGCTTCTCTCTTCTTCAAAAAAGATCTCCTAGAGTACTATAGTGTTTACCCGTGACAGCCATCGATTTTTCTAGCATCCTCTAAGTATTAACGTTTGACAGCCTCTTCTCAGTACAAACACGTGACAGTTAGCGACCTTTTTACATTCTCTGAGGTCGACGTTATCAAGTGAAAGAAAAGAACGTGAAGACAATTACCAGTAATTCTCCATTACAAAGCTGTTTACTCAAATAACAGCTGCATGACAGATCACCAATAAGGGGTTTTCGGTCATTCTCGTGATCACCTAAGCCACTACGTTACAGTAAGTCAGTGTGACACGCGTCGTACTTTCACATTAATCGCAACGCTAGAAAGGAATAATTACAGTCATTATACCAACTTAATTGTCCAAACGCAAAATTATGTATTTCCACTAGGGAATTGGAATTAATTAAAAGGAAAATATAAATGTACTCTTGTACCGTGCGTTGTCACTCTCAACGACCCAAACCGTTTCTTTTAGTCTTTTAGTGGAATTCGTATTGTCCTGAAATCTGATGTCTTATTTGGTAACACATGAATTGTCCTGAAGTATTTTGTCATGTATAACGGGTCTTCCAGCGTTCGTGGTTACTTTATAGTGGGCCCTAAATCGTTCTAGGTACTTGTCCTTCAGCATACTTACAAAAGTAAGGACTTATTAAGTGCTTAGTTTAAGTGTCATCATTTACCGTTATGCCTGCGTGTCTGGTTGGATTATATTTATCACATGACAGGAAGTAAAGCATCGTGCCACCCTTACGCGCTCGAGTTGCCCCGTTCGTAATTTTCTTATTCGGAGCCTCTCTAGAAAATGGGCAGGGACCACACACTAAGCCTTCGGGAAACATGATTAATCTCGGGGAAACAAAAACCGTGTTTCCCTTTAGCAAGGACAATACATTTATCGTGTAAGTGTTACTGTAGTTCGTATATGTATCATGAAACCAGAAAAGTACGGACTTTCCGGGCACAGCTTCAATCAAGTTTGTAGTTCCCATCGACCATTTATGTTTCTAATGAACTAAATTCTCATGTCTATGAACACGAAATTAATGTCAAGATATCATATAGGTCAACACGAGCAAATCTACATTTTTGGTATGCTACCGGAAGTTCAAAAGAGTTATAGATAGACTAAACACTCGAAATAGGCTTTCCGTTTTGGAAAACATTTCCGTTTTCCTTTCATGTATGAAAAAATAGCTACTTTCATTTAGTCCATTCTAAATCTGTTCAATGCAATATATATTTCATTTAAAGTCCTAAATTTGAACTTGCGATGTGTATGAGATAGAAGCTGATATTGTTGTGGTGTGTGAGATAGAAGCTGATATCGTTGTGGTGTATGAGATAGAAGCTGATATCGTTGTGGTGTATGAGATAGAAGCTGATATCGTTGTGTTGTATGAGATAGAAGCTGATATCGTTGTTGTGTGTGAGATAGAAGCTGATATCGTTGTGGTGTGTGAGATAGAAACTGATATCGTTGTGGTGTATGAGATAGAAGCTGATATCGTTGTGGTGTGTGAGATAGAAGCCGATATCGTTGTGGTGTGTGAGATAGAAGCTGATATCGTTGTGGTGTGTGAGATAGAAGCTGATATCGTTGTTGTGTGTGAGATAGAAGCTGATATCGTTGTTGTGTGTGAGAAAGAAGCTGATATCGTTGTGGTGTATGATATAGAAGCTGATATCGTCGTGGTGTATGAGACAGAAGCTGATATCGTCGTGGTGTATGAGATAGAAGCTGATATCGTTGTTGTGTATGAGATAGAAGCTGATATCGTTGTGGTGTGTGAGATAGAAGCTGATATCGTTGTCGTGTGTGAGATAGAAGCTGATATCGTTGTTGTGTGTGAGAAAGAAGCTGATATCGTTGTGGTGTGTGAGATAGAAGCTGATATCGTTGTGGTGTATGAGATAGAAGCCGATATCATTGTGGTGTATGAGATAGAAGCTGATATCATTGTTGTGTGTGAGATAGAAGCTGATATCGTTGTTGTGTGTGAGATAGAAGCTGATATCGTTGTGGTTTGTGAGATAGAAGCTGATATTTTTGCGGTTTATGAGACAGAAACTGATGTCTTCCGCAATTTAATCATCGTCATCGCACTTTCAGATATTTTTGACAAAGAAATTGTAATGAAATTTCGAATTCTGAAACTTAATTCTAAAAACTGTCAATAATGTCTAACGCTATTTTTCTATTGCCGCTTTGGAATTTAGTTATTTCTAATCCGTTTCGATTTCTGTACAAAAATGAGTTTTTAAAAGCTTGGATCTTTTTTTGTGATTATTGTTTTGGAAGGAAAGACAGTTTGAGACAAGATCAGTTGAAGTATGAAGCGTCCACATGATACATGTAATATAGAGTAAACTAGGCTTCGGGAGCTCGCCCGAGAAACCCTTCAGGAAGCATCACAAACTCTTGTCCAACTCCTGTCTGCAATTATTCAGTTATATGTTGTGAGCGGTGATACCGGAGATTGCCCTATAATTAAATCTCATTGTAAACCTCGACGATAAGGGAAATCAGTTTTAGTTTTTGTTGAAATGATTTCCGTAATAGGTTCACGTTCATAATAGTTCATTTCAAATGTAGAGCACATAATGTTAAAATATCTTATTTCAAAACAGGCTGTAGCTAATCATGATGGCCAATAATGGGATCGCTGCTACACAGGAAGTACTATGGGGAAAATATCAAATAATCAATTATCGGCGAATGATGTTGAAGGTAGAGTTCCGCTACATTTTGTTTTCAGAATTACTTTCCTGATTTTGTGTTAATTTTTCTATATTTATAAAAATATCATAAAACAGCTTGTTAGCCTTTTTAGGGAGTTAGAGCAGTTTGAAATGTTCCCTGTATTTTCGTCAGAAAAGCATTACATAACCAATATAAAGACTTATCGGCAGTGGATGTGCTCCCTGATTCATACATAAAAGGTCCGGGGAGCGAATCCCCCTGAAGAAGCGAGCTGTTTTTGTGAAATAAAAATTGTTATAATAAGAAGTACATATTTCTTTAGTGTATAACTACTTGCTATAGTAAATGGGCAAATAACTACCAGTCGAAAAAATATCGAAAAAATTGGAACTCTTCTTTTTTGGAGACACGACATATAAAGCACTGGTAGTCTCCACTTTAATTTCAGAATCATAAAAGTCCTACATTTACCTGCAAATAATGACAATATTTTGGGGCATTGACTGCTGTTGTTGTTTGTCATATTTTATCTATTATTTCTTTCTTCCCGAACGGACAAGTCTAAGTGGAAACAAACAGAAACAAACAAGAAAATGTCATCCAAATTGGATATAAAGATATTTCTCTGCTTACGTCTACTAACAGAAACCAGTACAAGCTAAAATGTATGTTCAAATGAATGACCATGTCCCATCTTCAAGGTCACAGAACCCATCTTCAAGGTCACAGGGGATTATTTTAACGCAGTTCTTTCAAGGAAATGATCTACATGTAAATAACCATAAAGCCAAGGGCGGCAATAGTTCGTTATAACTTTTGGAACAAACGGCTATTGCATGTAATCGTTTTCGAATAAATGACGTCCTGACCAATTTTCGTGTAGTTCTCAATGTTCGAACAAGTTTTGTACAAAATTTCTCAAGATGCACGAGACTGAGTGATTTGGCCCGTAACTTGCCGGTGTGAAGGGATATTAAGGGTCACATGGCTCAAATGTGTTAAAAAAGCTATAATATAAAGTCATTGAGTAAAAACAGTAATTAAGCCTGTAGCTTTACTGGGTTTACCCATATGTTGGTTCAAATAAATGAGCTTGACCCAATATGAAAGTCCCATGAGTACGTATACAATCAGTACGTGAAATTCTTCCAACAAAGATCTGTCATTTGTAACTTCACGCTACCACAATTGGTACAATTTTGACTGTTTTTCAGCGATATTTTCAAAATCACTCAGATCATGTATCTGGAATATTTCTTGATTATTGACAAAGGCTTCCAATGATTGTTCATTTTCAGAAACACTTTTGATTCCTAAGTAATTTGTTTTTAAAACTAGAACGCTAAACACACAGTGTGAATTCGTCCGTTTTTTCAGCCATGATTAGTACCCAAATTGGTACACCATATCACAGGCTATGGAAACTTGTTTTTATTTCTACTAGCTGGTGTTTTATAAATACCATACTGAACTACTGTTGTATATGTTCATATATACTTTACATTATCCGGATATAAGAACCAGAAATCAACATTTAAACATGCTTATAATCAACTCCTTCAAAATCTTCCAAAATTTCGTTTTTTTACTGGGTTTCTGGTATGTACTCTTAAAATGTTCCCGAAAACAAAACTTTTCAGTGGAAATGGTGATAAATATCTGTTTTGTTTTATACTCTAAGATCAAAATTCTCAAATTTATTTTTGAAAGTGCTATTCGAACGATTTTCTGACCATGTACTAATTTGGGTAGTGTACCAATTGCGGTAGCGTGACGTTACGTTAGAGTTGCTATCTAGTCTGTAGTATTAGCTTGCTTGTTTTGAAGTTCGTGTGCAAAAAAAAATTAACTCCGCCCACTCAGAAAGTCACACATAAGAGATGTTTTTGTGAACAGTATTCATTATACAGGACACGTGAAAGGTAAACGTTCAAATGTCCAATGAAATAGTTTTTGATATAAGGTTAAAAAAACAAAACTTTCCAATCCATCAGACCTAACATCTCAGCGGTTACATGCCTGTAAGAGGATGCACTCGTATCAAGCTGCAAACCTGCATGCATGGAGTGTGCAGAAGTGCACGTTAATATCACTCGAAATTACGGTTAATGTTTTACTGAGCATGTCGTTTAATTTAAATATTTTCCCTGTGAGTATACAATCTTCCCCTTATCTGTCGTATACGCGCTAGCCTTAGGCACAATCTTCTGTTTCCTTCGGTTCCCGTTATCCCTTGTAGCCTCCGTTCTCTTTTGGCAGACCAACTTAAAGAGTGCATTTCGTGTTTTCAAAATTCACGTGAAATGATAGGCATACAAAAAATATCATTTCTAAATACAAAAATAAAACATACAATTTATTTGAGCAAAATAGGTTACGACACTAGCGAGTTATCGTAAAAAAAAATGTTGCGTACTCTAAAGGTATTAATTAATGAAATAGTGATCTATGCATTTTAGCCCTGGAAGAATTAGATACAAATATTTTATTTAAATTGAGATATCATTACGTCAATAAAAGATATTTCTCATATAATTTGTAATATAGATATCTCATACAATTAGAACTGTATGAGATAGCTCTATTGCTAATAAATATACAGCATTTGATATAGCGCCCTATCTGGCCAACATAAGCCACTCTAAAGCGCTTTACAGTACATAGATATACAATTTTATGCAGTCAATACAATTAGCATATATATTAATCAATACAATATTGAGGAATTTGCAGGACCTGCCTTATCAGGCGCTAACTACTAGTCCTTTGCCACCTGGCTGATATCTGCCTATGTTTGTATACCAGTGTGTGTGCTGGAGATGTATTGTGTTCGATTTGGAGTGGGACCGTGCTTCCAACGGTGTCATTTATAGTGCCGCCTCACTTGAATGCTACAGCACAGATACCGCAACACCCACCCCAGACCATTTTATACTCCACCTGGGTTACACTTTCTCTGAATAGTCCATGCGTACGTTGACATCGTAATACAGATGATTTTATTTCATTCGACAATTTATATGGCGGTATACAGTCTCATATTGAATCCATTTTTAACTACTTAAGTGACACTGATGAAGAAAGGCTTCTGCCGATCAGAACAAACCCTGATCCAGGAGTCAACGAATTTGGTACAAGATTATTAAACCTATGTAAATCCTCGGGTCTAAGAATTTTAAATGGTAGAGACCTAGCCAATCTATCTAGTGATTTTACTTTCTGTGGTGCAAATGGAATGAGTGTTATTGATTATGTATTAATGCCATTTAGTATGTTTTCTGTTGTTAAAAAATTCATGGTTTGCGAATTTGTTGAATTTTCCGACCATGCTCCATTGCACATTGAAATACACTGTAATTTAGGAGGTGATGATGATGATGATGATGATGATGATGATGATGATGATGAGTATGATGATGACAATTCTAATGATAGACCTGTGTATAAATGGAAGGAGGAGTACCAACATCAATTTATCGAATCTGTAAGAGTTAATTTAGACTTAATAAAGAAATCAGTTTTAATCAATGATGAATTAAATCAATATTCTATTGATACCTGTGTAAGTAATTTTACTGATGTTTTACTAGGGACTATGAAACCATTTTTTCTAAGAAAACCGCCCAAAAATAACACTGATAAGCCCCCTGTTAAAGTTGACACCCACACCTTTTCTAGTTCCGAAGATAAGCCCTGGTTTAATGATCGTGTTAGAGCTCTACGTAAACAATATTTAGTTGCTTTAAAGAATTTCAACATTAACAAATGTTACTGGACACACACTCTTCTTATCCGTAAGAAAAAAGAGTACAAAATCCTGGAAAGTAAGTTTAAGAGGCAATATTTGAGCGCAGAAGGTGATATGTTGGAGTATATGAGAAAACATAACCCCGGGTCTTTTTATAAGAAATTTGGTAAGAAGAAAGCTAAAACACCAATGTGTAATGGTAATCAACTGTTCAATCATTTCAAAAACCTGTCTTCTGTACAACAAAATAATGATCCAGTCCATCATGACGATTTTATTCTTACTGATTATGACACTGTTTTTGAGGAATTAGATGCTCCTATTTCGTTACAAGAAGTAAAAAATGCTATTCGGAAATTGAAATGTGGTAAATCACATGGACCTGATGGTTTGTTAAATGAATGTTTAAAAGCTGGCGTGGAATTACTTCTTCCAACTTTATCTACGTTGTTTAATTCTATACTAGAATCTGGTTATTTTCCTTCTAATTGGTCGTCAGCCATAATTATTCCTGTCCATAAGAAAGGTGTTTTAAATGACCCTAATAACTTTAGAGGTATCAGTTTAATTAGTTGTCTTTGTAAACTTTTTACCTCTGTACTAAATAAACGTATTTTAGATGTGTGTACAAAATATGACCTTATTACTGATGCGCAATTCGGATTTCGTCCAGAACTTAGTACGATTGATGCAATTTTCGCATTACATTCTATTATAACGAAAACTTTATCTTCAAAGAAACGTTTGTACTGTTGCTTTGTGGACTTTCGCAAAGCGTTTGATTTTGTTGATAGATTAAGCTTATGGCGTAAGCTGACTAAGCTTGGTATTCGTGGGAAAATGTTATCCGTCATTAAATCATTTTACAAATCAGTTAAATCTTGTGTATCAACTAACGGTAAATGTTCTAATTATTTTGAGTGCAGTGTTGGATTAATGCAAGGGGAAATATTATCGCCTTTATTGTTCTCAGTTTTTGTTAATGATTTTGAAACCTCATTTATTGAAAATGGTGCAACGGACTATGACTTTGGTGAATTAAGTTTGTTTTTGTTAATGTATGCAGATGACTTAGTATTGTTTTCCGAAACTATTGAAGGTTTACAGAGTCTTTTAGATAATCTGAATGTGTATTCTACTAAATGGAAATTAACAGTTAACACTGAGAAAACCAAAGTAGTTGTATTTAGAAACGGTGGTAGTATACGAGATAGAGAAAGATGGATGTATAATGGTTTGGAGGTGGAAGTTGTAGATGTTTTCAGCTACCTAGGAGTAAAACTGAAATTCAATAATAAATTTAATCATATACAGAAACAGTTATCTGACCAAGGAAGAAAGGCCATGTATGCTCTTTTTTCAAGCTCTTCTAACTTGAGCCTAAACTGTACAACGTTATTGCATTTATTTGATACGTATGTTTGTAGTATATTGCATTACGCATGTGAAGTATGGGGATCTACAAAAGGTACGGATATTGAGAGGTTACACCTACACTTTTGTAAGAAGATTTTAAAAGTTAAGAAGTCGACTTGCAACGCAATGGTTTATTTTGAATTAGGTCGACATCCTTTGGAAAATATAAGAAAATTCAGAATGATAAAATATTGGTTAAAACTAATGGATTCGAAAAATTGTATTTTGCAAACTGCGTATTCCTTTTTAAGTAGTAGCAATACAGGCAATTGCTTTAACTGGGTTAAGTATGTCAAACATTGTCTTTTTTCTCTCGGATTCGCAGATGTATGGACAAATTATTATTCATATAACCATAAAAGTATTTTGTACATGATAAAGCAAAGAATATTTGATCAAAGTCAACAATATCTGAGAGGGCTATTAGAAACCTCACCTAAATGTATTTTATATAAGCACTTAGCAAATCACCATACTCTTCAATACTATTTGACAAAGTATATTCCAATGAAATACCGGATCTGTTTATCTAAACTTCGTCTTTCTGCACATAATTTAGCTATTGAGACTGGTAGATACAATAACATAACGAGAGAACAAAGACACTGTATGAGCTGCATTTCAGATATTGAAGACGAATATCATTTTATTTTAATATGTAACAATTTTCATATTCTGAGAGTAAAATACATAAAACCATATTACTGGCGAAATCCTTCAATGTTTAAACTTGTACAGTTACTAAGTGCTGATAATATCAGCGTTATTCGTAAACTTGCTAGATACATTTTTGAGGCAAATAAGGCACGAGTGACGTAAACATGCACATCAATATAATTTATATAAATGTCTATTTATGTATTATTGACATTTGTATCGTTACGGATTACATGTTGTTGTAGTTAATGTCAGATGTTAATGATGCTGATGATGATGATGATGATGATGAAGAGGATGGTGATGATGATGATGATGATGATGATGATGTGAGAGCGTTAATGATTGTTGAATGCACAATAATGATGTGGGAGTGATAATGAGTGTTGATTGCACAATACATATACGTAATTTGTAATTTATTGTAAAGTATAGTTATCCAATAAGTTGTCAAATAAAAGTTGAATTGTGTGTGTGTGTGTGTGTGTGTGTATGTGTGTGTGTATCATATTGTATGTTGTCTCTGTATTGTTTTGTATATATGTTATGACTGATAAGTCAACCGACTTAAAGTAATAAAGAACTTGAACATCGGGGATCGAATCCCGGTCGCCAGCTTGGAAGGCCAGAGTGTTAACCACTCGACCAATCACCGCCCATTAACACGACATCCAATAAATTAATAACGACACACCAATAAATTTATGAAATATTTTCGTTTGTAATGATGCAAAAGCCAAATGAGCGTGTATTCGTAGAAGGAAACAATTTTGCGGCATAACTCGAAACTATCAGATTTTGTGCTCAAGCCCCATTTCTTGTTCCCGTGATAGATGAATAATAAGATCATTTTTGTCAATGATTTGGAAGAATTTCGGAGAGACTTAAAGCCGAATACTATTTTCAATGTTTACACTTGTTTTTTGACCATATTACATGTACATAATTTAAGCGAGTAACATGTACAAAAAAGTTGAATTGATGCACCTAGTTCATCCCTGAGCATGAGAACGGTTTCATGACTACGGGCACTGTTGGGTGAGACCACAGGGCCCTGAGAGTCAGTAACAGACTATGTATGATTAAACCTATCCTGATGTGTAAGCATTTGGTGCTGAATTCTTACTGAGTTTAGATCTGAACCCGTTATACAGATGTTTTCTGATAAGTAGTCGGTGGTGCAGTGGATAGCTCACTCCTCTTTCACCACGACGGCCGAAGTTCGACTCTCTATTCGGACGTACAAGAATCATTTGACCACCTGCCCTACTTCATCGGCTGTGAGTATTTCCGTTTCCTTCAACATTCAGAGCTCCAGCACACTTCCATCCAGGCCAAAAATAGAGGTTAATTTAAGTTGAATAAGCTCGTTTAATAATTGTTGTAAAATAAATAAAGTTATAAATACTTTTATTAATAATCTCTTCGCATCAGGACAGCTTTAGTGTTTTATTATCACATAGTTTTGCCCAAAACCTCTAAAATATTTAATATATTGATATAATACTCATTACACAGGCAGGATAGGTTGGGAAATGGGGAGAGGGTGGGTCTTTTTGTAACCGAGTTTTGATCTAAATCTCTAAAACTATTACTAATAGTCACTACAAAGGCAGTGTATGTTGCGGTTGCACTTTTAACCAGTTTTGATCTAAACCTCTTAAACGTTAAACGATAATCACTAGACACCAGGATAGATATAAACGTGCATATTGTAGCAGGTTCTCACGACCCTGTGGTTGAGATGTATGTATGTGGGCGAGACTGGTGTTGGGGTATACATGCATGTATCATGTGGGCGAGACTTTAAAACTAACATGTATGTTCACATACAATTAAACGACTTCTTATACCACCAGACAGTCCCGTGGCGTTGACACACTTAAATCCAATAAAGTGACGTGTTTCTCAATCCACGTAAAATAAATGTTTCAAACAGTTATTCGGTAAAATGCAAAACCTGATGGCACCGTATCGCCAGTTAAACCCTTTCTCTGTTACATATATATTGTTTATTGATTTCTTTTGCCTACACACATCAAGTAAATACAGATGTTTCCGGTCTGTCCGTGACTCGTACTCAAATTCCAATTAAGTGACAAATATATGGTTTTATGTTAGGTGAAATGCATTTCTTTCTCCAATACTGAACGTTCAAACCGCACAGATAAAAAGTTAGACGATTTAATGAAGGATTAGTGATTCATTTCCCCAGAATTTAATACACGGAAACGTCATTGGGCAGATTGTCATTTTTTTTTTTTTTTTTATAAAAGATCAGGAAGAATGTCCTATTGACATTCAGCTCCGACACAAACCACGACCAAGCCAACCCCCTTAGCGACGCGATCAGGATCAAGGAAAAGCTTAACACAGACCACTTCCCTGTGGCTCTTGTCATCCAGATTCGAGAGAAAGTGTGATACAGACCATCGCTCTGACGGGGACGACCTCTCTACAGCCGGTTCCTCAAACAACATTAAACATACCATATCTCTTAAGAATGTCCTCGAGACATTCGGCTCTAAGAAAAACTTGACACAGGCCATCCCTCTGAGGGACGACCTCCTGACATCCGATTTCAAAAAAAATGTTACACAGACCAATATTCTTGACATTCGGCTTTCAGAAAAATTTGACACAGATCAATCCTCTAAGGAACGACCTCTTAACAACCGGTGCCACGAAAAAATAACAACGTCACACAGACCTTATCTCTTAAGATTGTCCACTTGACATTCGGTTCCAAGAAAAACCTGTCGCAGTCCATCCCTCTGAGGGACGCCCTCTTAACAACCGGTACCACATAAAACCCATGACATAGGCAATTTCTCGGAACCTCTCGATATCCGCTTCCACGAGAAAACGTCACACAGGCCATTTTCTAAATGATATCTTTATGGCATTCGGCTCCACGAATAATTATGAACAGATCATTCTTTTAGGCTTTTGATAAATGGCTACACAAAACCCTGTGAAACAAACCATCCCATTGAGAGACGTCCTTTTGACATCCAGCATCAAAAGAAAACGTGACACACACCATTTATTTAAATATCTTGACAGCCAAACCCACGAAAAAGAACATGACAGAATTTTTCTCTGGGGTACTTGAAATCTCGCTTCCCAAAACACCTCAGACACACAATAAAGGTTGGTTCACATTATCTGTTTGATTTTCGGCGAGAGGATGAGTTCCAGACATGTAATGTGAGACCATGTTGTCTGTATCTGTTAGGTAGTTTAATGCAAGTTTCATCCCCTGCAAAATTTTATACTGATAATGCAATTACAGAATGCACATAGTTTTGGATGCACATTACAGTAAAATTTGAATGTAATGTAATACTCGGAATGTAAATTACATGTTATTTTGAGAACAAATGATATTTTAATGCAATTGATATAAAATCGATTTGAATGCAAATGTGAAATATTGAATGTCAAACTTTATCTATTTTACAAGAAGGTTTCCCAATTTATTTTAGTCACTAGTCTTGTTGGCTCAAGTGGAACCGCGAAGACGGTTTTCAAATGGGAGTAAACTAAACCCACGAAACCGAGCAGGTGACCTGCACTTCTTCACGTTTGATCGTGAAATCGAACCCCGGCTGTATTGGTGAAAGCCGAATGCACTATCCACTACGCCATCCGACCATCCATGCCCAAAGTATAAATACTCGAAAACCTCCTTATACTGACATCATTTGTCGTGACAAAAATTTGCGTTATAAATTGTTTGTGGATAAATTTAGGGAAACAAACAAAGGAATTCTTAGGAATATGAGAACAAAACAACATGGAGATATGTTGTCGATAAGCGAGGTGGCAAATCGAACGAGGGACATTATATCGTCGTCTTATAACGTATAATGTCGTTTTTCTATCATTTAAGGAGTCCCTCTATGCCACTTTAAGATAAAAAAAAACTTAAGTTTTGTGGCCGAAACTGTGTGTTTCCTCTTCCATTCCATAGGTCCCGTTCCAAGATATTCAGTATCATAACCTGATTCTATTAACGGAGTTCCTTTACGTGGAACTCGTTAGCGTGCAGGGGGCAATTCGATCTTGTTTACAATTATTGTAGCAGCAAACTCGAAAGCATACCCCATAGCTTTATTAACAAAGAAACAGATGAATGGTTAATTGTTAGTCACTGGTATAAATCACTCGGCCGTTCCACGAACTAGATAATACGCACTTTCAAATTGATGACTTTCGGCCATTAACACTATATCATAGTATGCATATGCATGAACCGATGGAAAAAAAATACCAAGCAATACATTGAAGGTTAGAAGTGTGTGTGAAAAACAATGAAACAGTTGTCTTTTGACAGTTTGGGTGCGTGTAGTTTACATACACATGGGTTACTCATCAGCACAATTTGTCAATTCACGTTTGTTCATTTATGCAATACCAGTCGATTGGTGCTGATAAAGCGAATTGCTCGGAGTGTACTTTCGCAAAAGGTTCAGACGATCTGTTTCACACGTAGGCCTACAACCCTCCCCGAATCCCATTTTCGGCCCGCACTGTCTGTCAAGCTATATATCACTAAACTATATCTGACAGAACGATGACGATGAACGATGAAATGAATGCACAATAACCTGTCCCAGCCAGTGTAGAGATAATCTATGTGACGTATCGGGTACTATCTATCAATTGCAGCCAAAATCTGCATAGAAATTCTGAGGAGAGATTATCTGTATATATAATTTTTTAAATGTAATGTGTTCGTACTTATTTACAATGTAGGCAGTGAACGTCAGACAGGGATCCTTTTAAGACACGTTGATGCATTTTGGGGTCTAACACTGCACATATCTCATATGACGTTTAAAGTCTATCATAACTCAATGATATTTTATGATTGGCTCTTTTCTAAACATGTATGTTAACCTTCATAATCCAATTGTTTTGATACTATTAGGTAAGGAGATGTCCCTTAATCGGGTATTTGAGAAAACAGTAAATAGTTCAAGTAAAGTCTTGTCGTAAGATGTAAACAAAATGTATGCTAATTGCTATCGAGAGCCAAATTGAGGGGTGCTTTCTGAACATGCGCTGTACACGAGTGAGCTAGTTTCCGTTATTAAATGGGAGATATATCATTTTACAAATTAAATGTACAGCTTTCATCATGCCATGATATCTAGTGAGTTATTTAAAATTTCGGATAGTATTGTTGTTAATGCGGTCGTCACTTTTAAGTTATTTAAATCGTTATCCAACGTTAGTATTCTCTGCAGTTTACGGGTGCGCTGTTTTAATTTTCAGACAAGATATTTTACTGTTTCAATACTATGTTTTAAATTATTCAGTAGGCAACTGTGTTATGATAAGCGATCAATTACTAGCCGTCCACGCGATAGCTCCTTTTTCATTTGTTATAATTTACAGTTATTATACATGTATTAAAGGGACATTAACGAGAACAAACAGTTTTGGTGAAAAACGATTCTTGGACTGGTATGCAGATTAATCCACCAAATTTTCAAACAGAAAAACAAAACAAAACAAAACTACTGCTTGTATTGCAGTTTTGTCCCCCTAACTAATGCTGGCCTGAACGTGCTCCTAAATGAATCTACTCCGAACAAGGACAAGCCTCGTCCTAGTAAGGAGAGAGAAAAAAAGAAAATGTTGGGGGCCTCTTTTGTTGGGCCGATCACGCCGTCACAACAACCGGAAGTAGAAGTGTTCCCCTGTTTAGTCATTTTGTTTATGAGCTGCAATATTTCCTAATGGTATCAAGTGCTTCCGGGGGCTGTTTCGAATTAAACGTTTCTGGGCTATTTTCCTAATCGAGGAACCCCGCTGGTATCTACGTAATACATCTACAGAAAAACGGAAGTCGGCCTCGTTAGACACCGAGAATGTCATTCGATGACGTTCCGTGCTCATTCAATACACACGTTTTGTATTACTCTTTAAGCCCTATTCAGTGTTGCTTATGTTGTTAATTCCGTTATAAACATCTGGTAGAGAAATTATAAAGACACGTGTTAACCAGAAAAAATAATGTTTGATTTCAGAACACCGCGCGCATTTATACTAGACTATGTTCCCGTGATCATACTCCTGTGACCGTAACGAAAAATATTGAGGGTCATGTGAAATTCGGTACAATTATGTGGCTTTCAAAGAGTTAGAACGCCTCCGTAAAGGTTAAAGTTGCGGAAATATTTGAGTTTTTATTTTATGACACGTCGAAACTATGTAGCATATTATAGGTTGAGTGTGTTTTGTGTAGGAGACAATCGGTCTTAAAAATGTTTGATATTCGCCTCGTATGGACTACACAGGATAAAGGAGCGGGTCGATGGTGTAATATCATAAACAACACTGTGATAGTTAACTAGATTATATTCATTTTTGTTTGTTAAGTTGTAATGCTATATATCACAAACGATTTACAACAGTACTTCTTATGACACAGAAAAACAGCCACGACGTCATGTTTTTCCGTTTAAGTAAAATATGAATAGACTCTTAAACTCATTCTCATTGCAGCCGAAGCTCGTTTCAAGAAAAAATAGTTATTTTGAGATCTAATATGGCTTCAACGTCAGATAGAACTCAATCTTGTCAGCTAAGCTTTGATCATGTGATTTAGACTTCGATCTAATTACTTTAGTTATTTTACAAAGATTATGAAACTCTTGGGTCTTGATGTGGGATGAAACAGGAGAAAACCACGAAATCGGGCAGATTACCCAATACTTTTTCAGTTTGACATCATTGTCATTAAAGGAATCGATCTCACCTTTTTTCCTCAAATAGTGTCATTTACGCCTCAAACTTCATTTTGCGCGGGAGTTTATATATTTTAATCCGGGACAAAATGTCAATTCATTTGTTTCCTTTTCCTTGTTTCCTCCGCTCCACACATCCCCTTTCCTTCTTTATTTAAATGAACAGCTGAAGGTGGCCGTGTCAGCCGGAATTACCAGCAGTCAAACAATGATACTCTATATCCAGTAAGAATCGATGATAATACGATTGTGTTTGGGCATGCGGCTATTTTACACCGGAATATTATACGTAATAAGCCCTCAATAGGAAGGTGTCATCGAAACGTCCGTATAGCTGACACGTTCATTATTGGCGATTGAAGCTACAGAGGCAGGAACAATGAAAACGAGGCTCTAGTATTCATCCCGAGCCAGAACAATGGCGGCGCGTCTGGCCCACTAATGTCTTGTCTATGCGGGTTATCCGCGCGCGTACAGTGTGGTAATTCGGAAAAGCGTAATTTGATATTTACAACATGATTCATATATATCCACTTTACATATATATATTATATATCTATTGTATTAACTTGTGTTGAATATTTTTAGGTGTGGTGTTGGAAACCAAAACACAACAGAATCCGCAAAACATGTACAATGTATGTATCATACCAACAAATTAGATATAGGTCCACAGCACTGATCTGTAGAAGAATCAAAGGGAAATCATACGAAATTAAAATTTTCGAGGCTGCTGACTCATTGAAAAACTTGTAATTTATAAAAACCAGACAATTCTTTAGACCACAATAAACTATTTATGTCTGAGTCACGGAAGACTTTAGCATTTAATTTGTTTAAATGATTTGTGTTTAATAATGATCGTGGCTATTCAAAGTTTATTTAACCACACATAAAAAGGTTCGTCGCTCCTTGAAAAATGCCAAATCTGATAAATAACAGTATACCTAGGGAAAGCTTGTAAAACTGATATGTAGGGAAGATCTACATGTATTTTGATACTTTACCTGATATGAAAGTATATAAGAAATTGTCTGTATACAGACTCATATATCACAGCCAGTGAAACGTTTAAATGTGGTATTTTGATGATTCGTATGATATGTACTCAATTACCTTCATCAGAGAAATCCTTCATGTGTGACGTCTTTGACTTGTAAGATATGTATCCTGTCACCTTCATCTGAAAAATCAATTCAAGTGTGACGTTTCGATGAACAGATCGAAATGTATTTTGTCACCTTCATCAGAGAAATACTTTCATTTGTGACGTTTCGATGACTAGATCAAATGTATTCTGTCACCTTCATCAGAGAAATACTTTCATTTGTAACGTTTCGTTGACTAGAACGAAATGTATTCTCTCACCTTCATCAGAGAAATACTTTCATTTGTGACGTTTCAATGACTAAAAACAAAATGTATTCTGTCACCTTAATCAGAGAAATACTTTCATGTGTGACGATTTTGATTGCTGGTAAGATATGTACCCTGCCACCTTTATCAGAGAAATGACTATTAAAGTGCTTGTAAAAGTGTAAAATATGAACGAGTTGGCAACAATAAAGATGTCGTAGATTCGGCTAAGCTGTAGTTAGTTGTAAACAGTATTACTGGAAAATCTAAACGCCTACTCTAACAATCGTGCACGGCGTTATAGCCATGAACAATTACCTATGAAATAGCGATTTTCAAAAAAAAAACCCACAACAAATGAAAACGTCGCGTAATCATAATTTTAATCACCATAATAAATGTCACCTAAATGAGATATTTAAGATGTCTGGAGATTTGCATTGTGTTGTCGAAAAAGACAAAAACAAACACTTTGCTATCACACACAACGCATTAAAGAGGTTGGCAGCTCGGATATAGCTAAGCTATCTTTCATAACTACTTACGCACATTGGAAACATTTCAACAACTTATATGACATTTCCTTTGCAAATCTAAATGTAAAAGTCTGTAGGTTGGTGTTTATGTTGTTACTCAAATGGCAATTGTGTGCCAATACGTTCTTAAATAATTGCACTAAATGTGGCACGTGTCTTCGTTTCAATCACATAAATATATCCGATACTGCGATATGGAACACTTAAAATGAAACATTTTTGTTATCACGACCGCTGTATCTGACCAAATGAATTTGAAATGTAATCGATATGGCAAAATTTAAACCCAAAATGAAAATTAAACTGGATATTAAATAAGTGAGCGAAAGAAAGAAACATCTTTGGCGGAGCAACTTAAAAAATGTGATGAACTTTATCAAGATGTTGTAACACATTTCAGTATTTACGAGAATAACAAGAACTTTAAAATTATAATGTGTTATTCAATCATTGAGGTGGTGGTTGGTATTCTTTGTTTGGTCTGCTGTATCATTAGTGATCTCGTCACGATGTTACGGTATCTTACAGAAAGATTATCCTCCTCGGCGGTTAAAACGTGTTTAGGTTAATGAATTGTTGAAGTCCTTTCCGTAGATTTCGTTCCTACTTGCGTTCGATTGTTATTTGTAACTGTGTGTATTCTCTGTTCTGCATGAGCCTTGGGTTTCAACATATATTCCATGTATACTCTACCATACGAGGTCCTATGATATACAGTTATCGCATGGGTGTGAGGGAAATAGTTAATGTCAAGGGGGACACACAAAATGCTATTTCCCGAAATACCCATAAGATAACTGTTTTATTATAACAACATCAGAATAATTCCATTCTTATGTAAAAGTGCATGTAAGAAAGCAAAGTCTGTCTCAATGAACACATTTAAGCCAAAAAATCCTCGAAAGTTTGAATGCAGGTTAGATAACTCATTCCGGTTAAATAGCTCTAATGACTATTTACCTGGTAGATAGTTTCTTGAAAGAGGTTATTTTGAACAGCATTTCTATTTTCTACTTTTATAAAAGAATAATAATAACAAAAGCTACTAGAAAAATGCTGATTTAAGTGTAAGGCGGAGTATGGTACGGAAAGAAATTCAGCCCAGATAAGAGAAGAACAGCCAAGTCAAAGAAGTTGAATCAGTTAATCAAGGATGATTAACAAGGGGATAGACAGACCAGCGATCGCTTTCCTCGACTGACAGTTGGAAGTACCCTTAACTCAAACCTCAGCCCCTTCTCCGATCTGTGTATGATTCGCAGCCCCCCTTGTACATGTACAATGTATATACACCTGATTGCCCCCGTCTTTCGGAAGTGACAAACCTTAAAGGTACCGACGGTCCGTGCGGGTAACCTTAGTTGGATTTTTTTTCTTTATTTTTAACAGGATAAATATAGCAATTCTTATTTTTCTTACATAGCAAAAGTTAATTAACTTCCCGTTAATTCCACACCTAGGAAGTGAAACTTGTTAAAGATATAAAATAAATTTTAATGACTTACGTGTCATAAAGAATTCGATATTTTACATAATTTTAAGCATGCGTAGACACGTACGATGTAATGTTAATGCTCATGCTAGAACGTGGTCGGCTAAGCAAACAGACATCGCAATTAAACGAAAGTGTGCATCAATGAAGCCTTAGACTAATGGAATGTGCTTAAGATGGAAAAAAGTGTGTGTGCATCACACACTTTTTTCCTCCTTAAGCACATTCCATTAGTCTGGTCGAACAGCGATGGTTCCGAATGTCGCTGCGTGCTGGGAGAGAGAAAAAAACGTGAAAATACGTGTAAATTAAAAAAACAAACAAAAAAAACCTGTTATAATGGAGGATTCTTGAATATTCGAAACGAAAATTACCCTGAACAACTATTGACAGCTCTCATGATTTACATGAAACTAGTAGTACTGAATACTCCTGATGGGTTCCGAATGGACATGTGAACATATTACAAACAAGAGTTGCGAAGCTTTTACATGACAGGTGAGTACTGAATCGGCTTAGAGTAACACTTTGCATGTTTATTGTGTAATCATCCATTTGACATTTCAAGAGATATATATGTCGTACCAAACAATCTCAGGTATCATAGGAACACATGTGGTCGACACGGAAGAAGGGCTGTAGTCCTCGAGTAATTCGGCAATGCGTAGGAAGAAGGTTGCAGTGAGGCCCGCAAAATAAAGGATGCTCATGATTAATATGAGTTTGTGTTTGTTTGACGGGTGCCTAGGGAGACACTGCCAAAAATAGAAAGTAGATAGAAAAAAAAGAAGATCACTTTTGATATCTCCCATGTCCCCTTCGTATAAGACACAAAGAAAAACCCCGATTCTGCAGTGGCCCACGGAAGTCGCCTTTTTACGATACGCATGAAGTGGGATACAACAGGTCTATTCGGGGTTTCTTGAATGTCCCTATAACAGAAGACATGGAAGAAACCACCACCGATTATTGAAGGCGGTGGAAGGGGGTGGGGGTGGGGGNATTATCTCCCCTTACCTCCACGAGAGTTAGGTATCGGTTAATTTGTAGTACAGCGTAGAGTTAAAGGATGAACACACGGAGCTCTCAAGTGAAGTCGAGGTATTTGCTGCAGAGACCTTTCCGAGAGCCGATGTAGCAAGTGTTCTCTGTAGTGGAAATTCAAGGACGATGCATGCAGACAGTATTAAACAGATCGGTAAAAGCAACGGAAAGAATATTTAGCTTGTTATGGATAAAGAACGATAACAGAATCTTAAGACGCTCCAACGACGCGCAGTGATTGATTACCACTGTGAACCCCATCCTGACAGTGCACCGAGCAAGGGGCCGAAAGACAGGTTGATGGATAGATTCGGCTGAAGAAGTCGGAGGTGATTCTAAATCATCAACATTGCTACATGTAAGTTAGTAACGTTACAATATTGATGACATCGAAAAGGTGATGACGTACCTCTCCTTATGGAATACACATACCTATTTGAACCGTTTCATTTTATAGAAAAATAATAGTTAAAATCGATTGAATTACCTAAAAACGTATTTCGAAAGTGTTGGTGGAGGTTTTAATATACACATTACGCATTTAAAAGAGTGTTTCCGTTTTTGTTAAAATTATGAAAACTAAAACTAATGAAAACTGATTTAGGAAGCCACAGTGTGTCTGGAACTATCGGAGAATTAACATGTTTGCAGTTTTTCGTCACTCCATTAATATTTTTACCCTACTCGTTACTTTTCGACGACACCTTACGCTAGCTGGTCGCTTCTAGTGTTACTGGTCCATTGTTTCGCCTAATCGTTTAAGTGATCTGTGTGGGTACCGATATAAACTTTACATACAGTATCTAAAGATTTTTACATTAATGTGATCGCCTGATTTACTTCGCTTCTTTTAGGGTTTGTACATTAAAAGCGTTGTTATTGCAAGGCTTCATTTATTTCAGTGTTTGTACACCATTTCATATACAAAAATGTAATACCCACAGCAGACCTGCGAATTTTTACACCGTTTATGCTTTGAGACCTTTCCTGATATGTAGAGAGTGTTATTTCAACATTTAAGGGCGATCAGATGTACACCCCACAAAAATACCATCCTCAAGGATTGGCTACCGGCTCTCGTTTCATTGGTCATTTAAAAGAACCGGCCGATGAGACGGGAGATATTGCATACAATTAAGACTGATGTAGTTTTTCGTTTACATTTTCCGGTTCTCTGTTGCGAAGGCCGAGAAGCCGAGTGGATAGGGCGTCTGACCGTTTTGATCACTATAGCCCTCCACCACTTGATCGCGGGTTCGAGGCCTACATGGAGCAGTCGCTAGGTTCTGTCCGCATGTCGGTGGTTTTTCTACGGGTACTCCGGTTGTCCTCCACCACCAAAACCTTACTCGTCCTTAAATGACCTTAGCTGTTAATGGGATCTAAAACACAAACAGATAAACAATGCACTCTGTTCCTTTGGACTACCGTTTCTCATGAATTTAACAATACTTATGATGATCTTAAAACTTCAAAACTTAAAAGGTCTTAAGTAGAATTTATCGGTTAGTTTATGTTATATACACATAAGGAGACAGAGATTGATTCATTTACTTACGTAAGAACGTCATGTAAGCTGGAGTTATAGGTTTGTTTATAATCCACACTCACACATATATTTATATATAGAGAGAGATCTAGATGGGGAGTTCTGTACCTAGCGTAAACAATGTCTTGCAAACACATTATGAGAAGGCGTGATTCTATATAGTTTATTATAGTTATACGTCACAGAAAGTACAAACCTTTTTGTTGGCGAAACACATTATCTAAACGTTGACATCGTCAACTGATACGCAATCTTTAGCATAAACAGAGACATATATGGTGGTAATTGTAAACCTACGCTAAACGCACTGAGGTGTAACATCCAGTGACGGACCATGAGATAAAAAAAAAAAAAAAAAAAAAAAAAATTTTTATAANTGGAGGATTCTTGAATATTCGAAACGAAAATTACCCTGAACAGCTATTGACAGCTCTCATGGTTTACATGAAACTAGTAGTACTGAATACTCCTGAGGGGTTCCGAATGTGTTGATTAATGGATACGTTCCCATCTTTCATCGATAAGAGTGCTAAGATTCCTGGGTTTCCAAAACTGAGGAATTTTATTCCGAGAGTTGTGATATAATCAAATGCTTTCTTTAAAACCGTTTTTAAATTGTTGTGCTTTGTTCGGGTTTCAACGTCCTTTCAACAGACACAGTGACGTGAAGACGAGTCCCGAGGGAGACATCGACCGTAAGAAAGGTAGGATAGAAAAGAAAATATACAGTGGGTTGCAGGGAAAATAAAACATCAAACCACTACATGTTTTAATGCATTTACTTATATCACTTGAAGCAAATCACCTAGGCATGGCACGGACTTTCAACTCGTTGCACCTATATAGATTTACATATGAAAGGTCCAAGTAGGTAATCAGGTCCTCATTTCATCTGCTAATTCGTCCCTGTAGAGGATGTGAGAGTGTCACAGGTATTACTCACACACAACCCCCAACATACACATAATTAATGAGCCTGACCTGATAATTTCGCCCACCGGTACCATGGGAGGGGAATGATACCCAACATATTTTTTGGCACGGTGTATACCTCTCAAGTAAGAAACTATGTAAATAGCATTGCAGTGATGGTAGATTATTGTGTTTTTTAGCCGTTTATTAATTCTTCCTGAAATACAACATACACAATTAACGAAACAGAACTGGCAACATAGGGCAATACCAACTCGTTGTATCGAGTCTTGATGAAAAGATACAGTTTATACACGATCGCCCCCTCCATCAATAACGTATTTCTATCTCTACCCTTTTAAAAGGTTTTGTTTTCCCCACCACACCCTTCTTAACAATAATTAAAATTGAACGAAAAAAACATGCATATCTTTATCGAAATATTTTTTTTCTTCTACTTGCTTGTGTAAGAATGAAAACGTATACATGAATATTTGTGTTATTCTGGACTTGATACTATTGATCAGAAAGTGCTGTTCAGCTATTTTCGCCCTCTACGACAGAGCGTTGGAGACAGCAAGGAAAGCAAAACTTTATCAAATCAGGTGTTTCTCAACCAATTGGAAATAAAGATCCTTTGGGATATTAGTGTGCTGTGTAAATGGCTGGGGCCTATCGCCTTTATCCCGTTTATATAAGCCAGAGAATCGACATGTCACCAAAGGGAACGGTTAAACCATGCATATACATGTTTCACTTAAATAGGAATTTGCATGTTAGCTTTATTCCGATTTTATTAAATTATTGGTGAATTGGCAATAAATCTCGGAATCCATATCAAGGAAAGTTTGTTCCCGGTAGGGCAGATACTGTCATTGAAAATCATGTGACATTGTAATCAAGTTTGAACAGGTAAAGAACATTTTTAAGAGGTTTAGTCTCGCTCAACTATCACTTAACTCTCGTTCGACTATAGCGAGTACATGTCAGTTATGTCTCAAATTAACTTCACAACTGACAGTTGATTTTGAAATTGAAATATTTCTGCTGACAATGTATTCCATTTTTTGATGCTGATTGTTAAAGCAAGTCGAGTCATTTTTCTGGTGTCCCTATCTAATTAACCTTGCAATGCAGTATATGGTCTAGGCGTGTTTGTAACACTACGTACTATGTATGTCCCTTGTTTGTATGCAATAGGTATTATTCATGTCCCATTTCAATGTACACATTGTGATGAGGTAAATCAATTATATTGATTCAAAACATGATCATAGTGTATTGTTGGATTGATTCAAGACATGATCACAGTGTATTGTTAGATTGATTCAAGACATGATGACAGAGTATTGTTAGACCGATTCAAGACATGGTCACAGAGCATTGTTAGATTGAATCAAGACAGGGTCTCTAAGTATTGTTAGATTGATTCAAGACATGATCACAGTGTATTGTTAGATTGATTCTAAACATGATGACAGAGTATTGTTAGATTGATTCTAAACATGATCACAGAGTATTGTTAGATTGATTCAAGACATGTTCACAGACCATTGTTAGATTGATTCTAAACATGATCACAGAGTATTGTTATATTGATTCTAAACATGATGACAGAGTAGTGTTAGACTGATTCAAGACATGGTCACAGATCATTGTTAGATTGATTCAAGACATGATCACAGAGCATTGTTAGATTGATTCTAAACATGATCACAGAATATTGTTAGATTGATTCTAAACATGATCACAGTGTATTGTTAGATTGATTCAAGACATGATCACAGAGCATTGTTAGATTGATTCTAAACATGATCACAGAGTATTGTTAGATTGATTCTAAACTTAATGACAGAGTATTGTTAGATTGATTCAAGACATGATCACAGAGTATTGTTAGATTGATTCAAGACATGATCACAGAGTATTGTTAGATTGATTCAAGACATGATCATAGTGTATTGTTAGAGTGATTCTAAACATGATGACAGAGTATTGTTAGATTGATTCAAGACATGATCACAGTGTATTGTTAGATTTATTCTAAACATGATGACAGAATATTGTTAGATTGAATCAAGACATGATCACAGACCATTGTTAGATTGATTCAAGACATGAGCACAGACCTTTGTTAGATTGATTCTAAACTTGATCACAGAGTATTGTTAGATTGATTCTAAACATAATGACAGAGTATTGTTAGACTGATTAAAGACATGGTTACAGATCATTGTTAGATTGATTCAAGACATGATCACTGACCATTGTTAGATTGATTCAAGACATGATCACAGACCATTGTTAGATTGATTCTAAACATGATCACAGGGTATTGTTTGATTGATTCTAAACATGATCACAGAGTATTGTTAGGCTGGTTCAAGAAATGGTCACAGAGCATTGTTAGATTGATTCAACACATGGTCACAGAGCATTGTTAGATTGATTCAAGACATAATCACAGACCATTGAAAGTTTGATTCAAGACATGAACTTAGAGTATTGTTAGATTAATTCAAGACATGACCTTAGTGTATTGTTAGACTGATTCAAGACATGATCACAGACCATTGTTAGATTGATTCAAGACATGGTCACAGATCATTGTTAGATTGATTCAAGACATGATCACAGTGTATTGTTAGATTGATTCAAGACATGGTCACAGTGTATGTTTATATTTTTTCAAGCAAACCGTATCGTGTACATTGTAACAAGGAATGATTACATTTTTGACGTCAGTGTTAATAAGATGGAGATACATGTATTAAGCGATCAGCATCAAACACGGTATACCTGTCTTCATTGTCTATTACAATTAGACTGTTTTTTCTTGACAGCCAAGCAATTATGAGAAAGCAATTCTGACAATTTTCTCACCAACCGTCAAAAATGGCAAGTAATGCATTACACAGACCATACAAAACAAAGGACCTTTACATCGCTGAGTTCTTTTGAAAATGAACAAAAACAATTCAATTTCTTTGGACAACGAAGAGTTTTAGAGTAAGAATTCGATAGAAGATTTCTTAACTTCGTTGTTTATAATAAACATTTAGGTGTGACCTATAATTCAAGTGCAAAAGGGAGGGTGGTGTCAATGAATTTTAAACTTCTGTCAGTGAAATGTAAACGGTTTACGTAAATTTACATGTAAACGCTTACTGAGTCATGCTACTCTGTTGAGAAGCTGCTCGTGTTAAAGCAGAAATCCTATATCTGTATTGATAAGCATACTATGAAACGGGTCTATGAACTCCTTCCATTCGCAGAAAATAATGAGATACCAACATGCGTATGAGCTGCAGAACAAATAAACTCATGTGTATGTCGCCTCTATATGCATGCGAGATATATGGGATGGTTTTTAATCTGAAAAGTTTCAGAATACCGGAAAAGCAGCTGATCAAATTGTAGCAGAAATCGTATACCTGTGATGATGTTTCATGCTACATTTATGAAACGGGTCTACAAACTTCCTCCAGTCGAAGAAAACAATAAAATACCAACCAGTATATGAGATGCAGAACAAATGAACTCATGTTTGCTTTAACCATCTCCTGTCGATTTATATTGTAGAAAATAAACGTTAAACCCTACAAATATTATGATTACAGTTTCTTTGATGCTTTCCACGCTAACTTTATACAGTTTGTATTGGCACCGCTTCCCTTTCGGACACCAACATAACCTGTCTCCGGCACACAAACAATACCGAACCAAACCAAAGTTTCCCTTACGCAGTATTTCTGCATATGTTTCGGAAAACATTAAGTAGTGTTTTTTTATTCTTTTGATCTTTAGTACAACTTAGTCCTAGGAGGGCCAAAAAGGCAATGAGTTGCAGTAAAGTGATTGCTTTTCTTGACTTTCTGCTTCAACAAAAACTGATTTATTGAATAGTTGCGTCCTTAGTTCGCTTTATTTGGCTTCTTGCTTCAACAAGCTGAATCATTGAATAGGTGCTTCCTTACTTTGATTTATTTGGCTTCTTGCTTCAACAAACTGAATCATTGAAAAGTTGCTTCCTTAGTTCGCCTCATATGGCTTCTTGCTTCAACAAACTGAATAGGTGCTCCCTTGCGATGTACTTCGTATCGATTATTAATTATCATAATTTATAATTACAATGTCTTAGATAATTCAGTGCGATTACTACCTTATCAAAATACATACAGTCGGCTCTATGACTGTTAACGGAATATTTACATACAAAATTCAGACACCAGTGTAGCTCTACATATACAATATGATTGTTTTTTTGAAGAAACCCCTGGGTGAATGTATTTTTTTCACCGTCCTTTCAGAGTTTAAAATGTTTTTATATATATAAATGAAAGGACAATATGAAGTATGTTGTACGTTCAGTTTGATTTTAATGTAATTTTGCACTGAAATTCACAGTTTACTTTTGGCCTTAATATAAACATTTTTAGGCATGTGTAAAATTTATCAAGTCCAGTTATTGAATAAAAAAAGGAACACACTGTTCAAGTACCTGACAATGGAATAGTTATTGTCATTTTGCAGACTTTATGCAGATAAAAACATATTTCATGAGTGATTTAAATAAATTTCAAGCTGTTTTCCACTTCATATAAGACAATGCCAGTTGAGTGATTATCAAATAATTACACTCGCTTTATGGTGAACTTGAATTGAGTTTGGATTTTGTACTTGTGTGATATTGAAAGCGATAGCCAGATATGTTCACCGCCTTTATTAAAGCATTTGTCACACATACATATGGCCTTCTTCCTTTACTGGACATGCTAAATGTGGTCAGTGTGTCATTTCGTTGTTTTCCAAGTGTAAAGACAGTCAGCACTATTGGCCATTCCTTGTTTTACAGGATTACCTGAAGGTATTTCCTTGTTTTACTAGAGGAGTCAACAGACGTGTCCCTTTTTACTACAAGACGTGGTCAAAACATGTGTCTTTAGATTTATAAAAAAATCTGTCGGTGTGTCTCTTCTTTTACAAGAGGTGGTCAACAGCTGTGCCCTTTGTTTTATTATAATTGGTTAGCAGGTGTATTCAAATTTAATAATAGGTTGTCAACAGCTGTGTCCATTTTAACTGATCAACAGAGGAGTGTGTATATTTTTTCACTAGAAGTGGTTACAGGTGTGTTAATAGTGTATAGTTGTCAATACGATGTTTGACGACTTCAAGTAAGACCAAGAGACAAGTCTTAAAAGAAAAAAACTTCGGAAATGCACAACTCTTAACCGATCAATCGAACCGTTGGGAACGTCATAAACGAAAGCGGACCGGTAAAACAAATGGAATCATCTTTTGAAATCGTCGATGCAAAGACTAGTGACAAAGAGACTGAAATTTACATGGATGCTTGGTATTTCCACTTGTAAGGTATGTCGGCCTTTTAACCCATAACTCACGAGGAGGACAGTGGACCCACACCTGACGGATGGCCTTATAAAGGGCCGTGTGCGGATTTTTAAATCCTACCACGGTAACCAGTGAGACAAATTGCTTAAACACACATTTACTGTGTTGCCAACATTTTTAACAAGGGATGTGGCACAACTTAATACAACTTAACAACTTATTCTCTTTCTTTTTTTTTTTTAAATGACTTGCGCATATTCTCAAACTATGGTCCGCATTAAGTATCTGGACATGGCCATGCACGAGCGGAAGGCTTCATCAACATATTGATTTCCAGTCAATCTCCCCCGTCTTTATAGCATGGTCCCTCCCTCCGTGGCGGGAGTTATACGCACAACGTGGCTTGGAGCGGGTCTACCTGCACGTGTCGAGGGCTGTACACCATTTAGTACCCATATCACTTATCGATTTTACATATCGGCATACTTTTTCTTCGTAGTATCCAATAACGTTTTAATTCCTTTGACACATATCGTGCGGTACGCAGCAAAACCTCTCTCGCCTGAGCTTGCCGTCAGCGATACAATCACCATGGAACAACATAGACGTGCTGGTAACATGTCAAATTGTGTTAAAACACACATTCTGTTGTAAACAGAAACAAACACAAAGAAAAAAATATCTGAATTTAAAAACACGTGTTCTTGGTGATTGCACAGCAGGAAATATAAAGGATCGACAAAGATCGGAGGGACGCCAAAGCTATTAGATGTAGCGGAGGAGTACACAGTTAGCGGAGTAACGTCCAAACGTACAGGACTCAAATAGTGAGCGAAGGGTTGTGACAAATTAACGGAATCAAAAAAGTGTTCAAAAGTGTGGAAACAGGACAGTTTTCATTCCGAGGTAAGTGACACAAAATAGTGTTAATATATATGATACAAGTATCGAATGTTTAGGTAAGTAATAGGGGAGAACTTACTTTATATGTTATGTATGTATCATTCGTTTGGGTAGTTGATAAAAACGGTATCATAATTTAATATTTATTAGACATAGTACAATTACTTTCTTTATCAAATTTTTACTTTCCACACAAACAGTGTACGCATTAAACGTCTCGCAACGTTCCAAGACCGACTCGTCCCTTTGTTAAGCTATGACTGAGTGTGTTTACACAGTTCCAAACTGATGAGTCGTATTGAAGATACAGTACAATTACGACAGGTAGTTCACATCTGAAACCTTCAAACAACGTGCACTAGTGCATATGACACATAATGTTTATAACTGGAAATAGACAAATTCAAACTCGTACACTGTTCATTCAGGCTCCGAATTCACGATCTTCGGCACCAAATCACATACTGTGTATCTGAAAAATATGCGCAAATCTAGACCATTAAATAAACCGTCTAGCCTCTTCAGAAAATTAGTTTTCAAATTGCAATTGCCAACAGCCGGACAATCTGGACATGGTCCCGATATATTTACATATGTACACATATATATATCAGACATTTAGGTAGGTTTACTATATGTGATGGCTTTAGTTTTAGGGGTTTTGTTTTATTTACTTGTATATTTATTCATTTTCTAACGGCTTCATACCTTGCAACAGCTAAGGTCATGTGTAGACAGCGGGGATTACCATGACTTTAGCCGTTGCGAAGACATACGAAGGAAAAGTTAATAAAATTATTTAGTAACAGTAAAAATTGTACACAACATTTGATAAAGCATCCTATCTAACACGAATAAGTTACTCTAGAGCGCTTTATAAAGGTATACAATTAATGCAATTAGCATGTTCATTAATCAATACAATTTTAAAGAATTCGCAGGAGCTGCCTTATCAGACGCTAACTGCTAATCCTATGCCACCTGGCTAATATCTCCCTATGTGTGTATGCCTCCGTGTGTGCTGGAGATGTATTGTGGTGTGCTCTTCATCTACATGTAGTTAGAGATATATGAGGATAGCGTAATCAAATATGTACTGAAATACACTACAGAAACAAAACCCAGCCTCGACACTTTTCACCCATACCAATATACGCAGTGATGGTTTTGTTGTCTTTCCTCCTTTTTATTCTCTACCTGGGACTATTGAAGTCATACATCTCGCTTATTGCTATAAATATCACTTCGTCGGAATTATCTTTTTGAGGCTGGCAACAGAGTTGTTTCAGTGCAGGATATTTTAACTTTAAAATCGTTCAACTCAAAACACATTTTAAGCCCTGCTCTGTTTGAAAACATATCAGCATAACTGTCTGCTGTTTCTTATATCATGATTATGTAGAGCCGTTTTTCATGAAGACACCCAATGTTATCTGTCTTTCGATGATGAAATATTCAACAAAAACGACCAGCGAAAACATTATAGTTATCATGTTGGCTAATGTATATCTGATAATTTACTAGTAAAGGCCGAAGCAAATTGGCAATTACCCAATCTTAAAACCAGAACATTTTACCAAGCACAGAAAATCGTGTAAACATTGGCTGTAATCTGTTCTTAAACCACAGCGAGATTAATTTTTAATGTTTTAACGGTCTATATGATCTCCCAGTAACCCGACTCCGCAGTCGTCGGCGGAGTATAAAATGGCGTAACACAGTTCTTTGTAGTTGTCATAAGTAGACTCCGTCACACTCAATTTACTGACGAATAGATGTGATTGTAAACAGATGGTATGTCATTCTCTCATGACCCGCTCTCACTTCGTGCTGAGATTGAGAATGAGCAATAAGCGGTGTGTTTGCAAATATTTGTGGTCAACAGCTGTTTAACAGGAAATAAACGGTATATTAGATCAGAAATATTGTATTTCGAAAAAAGCGATCGTTTTACATTAAAATAAAACATGTGAATATTTTAATATCCTTTCACACGAATACAGGGTTTGCCTCTATATAGGTGTTGCAATTCAATCTGCCACCTTATTGTCCTAAATCTAGTGTGAATTGAAGCCTGTATGACAGGTTTCTCATGAATAGTAAAAAAGGTTTTTGAACTCACACTGTAGTAGTTTGGTATCATTAAGAAAATGTAACAGGGGTCACTAGTCACTTCAGTGCCTTCGCTGCCTTCGCTAGGAGTCGAAGCCGAGACCTCTGGTTCACTAGTCGAACGCTTTACCGAGTGAGCTAAAGAGAAATTTCTCCCTAGCCAAGCTGGTAGGAAGCCGCTTATATTTTACATGTACCATAGAAGCATTCCCCCCCCCTCTAGGAAAAAAATCTTCCCGAGTTTTCCAGTGGTCATTTCGATTCTTGTGAAAGTATCGCATAGTATAGTTCCTGGGTCCTGTCAAGGCTTCCGCTAGGAGTCGAACCCGGGTCCTCTGGTTTAGCTAAAAAGAAATTATCCCTATTTTACCAGGGTGACACAAATGCATTCGAATGCACCCAGCAGTAGCTTTAAGAACAATTGAATGTGTTTACTCTCATTGGAAAAAATATCAGAAAGTAAAGTTAAGGGAGGAAAACTTGACATACTTGTATCAATGATAGATGTAAACCCTTCTATTTCCGTTTAGACAATTCCATTCAAATATAATGTAAAATCCACATTTGTAGTCATATAAGAAATTTGTCGCCAACAACGATTTAGCATAACATTATTTAATACAAACACGAAATCTATCGTATTTAACATTATCTAAATTATTTAGATGCACTCAGTGGCATCTAAGTACCATTCAATAGTACATGTATATAAAAAAAAATATACAAATGTATTCGAACGCACCTAAATGCAATCAAGTACTATTGGATATGCTTTCCATTCGAGCGCTCCCTGTATACGTAGTTACTATTTAAATGGTACGGTTGTTTACTCGACAGTGAATTCCATACTTGGACCACAGGGAGCATCTCGTAGTACACTGATGGTTATTTTTCAGAATGTTGTGTGGGAGTTTTAAATCGAACCTCTGGAATACCATGCGGTACACACCAAACATAAACAGAACTGTCAGAGATACAAGAACATGATACATGGTGGAGGGTTCGAAGTCACGGAGTTTTCATAAATATGACCACCGATTATACTGTAACTTCATAGTAAATCAATCGGCATGTAATATGCTTGTCTGGAAAATAGGTATCCATTAAAATTGTTGATTTACGTTTCCAATTTCAACAACGCGTCGCGATTGACTGTTAGCCTCGATAGCATGAAAATGACTATATTTAGAAATAAAGTCAACGTAGTTAAATGCATACAAATAAATTGTCTTATTTTTAAACCAAGCTTCTAAACAGATTTATTAACTTTTGAGATATAGTGAGACGAATTCTATTAATATAACAATCTGGTGATATCTTTAGTACACTTCGAAATAAGGATAGTCACAGATTCCTTTATTTTGTTAAATAAACGCCAAATATCCGTAAAACCTTCTGAAGACTTGCTGTTCATAGTTCAAGTTCAAAGTTCAAATATTTTATTTTCGTGTCAAACACATAGTATTCATTAAATCACAATACATACATACCTTTGAATATAAAATGTGTCTAGCCAAAATGACTTATTAGACACGTTATAAAAACAATCACTCTATTTAGTATCTTCAGATATATAATGTTATTGTAACCAGTCTTTGTAAAAACAATTGTGCTTGATAAAATGTTATTTGTAGCAGGACTATAATTTGCATATATATATATATATATAATACCATGCACCCAAACAGGGTAAGAGATATACAAGAGTGGTTGGGCCTATCCCTACCGACAAATTATATATCCCCCACCCCATACCTGCATATCTAATTATAATAAATAAGTTAATATGGGAGAAACATAGTTCTTCTCCTCCACATAAGAGAATATCTGAACTGTTCAAATTTGTTCATATCATTGAAACATTCATATACATTGTTCGCTTTCGTTCAAATTAAAGATCTAAGATCATCATAAAATATACATTCCATCAAAAAATGATACTCGTTTTCTACATCAGTGTTGCACAATTTACATAACCTGTTAAGATTTGGGGACCGCGGTGGCCAAGTGGTTAAGGCGTCTGAAATTCTGCTGGCACCAGCCCTCCACCACTGGGTCGCGGGTTTGAGACCTACAGTACGTGGGGCATTCGCCATGTACTGGCCGAAGGTCGGTGGTTTTTCTCCGGGGACTCCGGCTTTCTTCCACCACCATAGTTGTTAATAGGACGTAAATCACAAACAAACAAAAATATGTGTTGCAAATGCCAACCAATTTTAAATTAAAATTCATCTTATGTGTCTCAAGTTTGTCAAATAAACTCCAACTATCTACAAAAACGTACTGTCGGCCGTAAAAATAATCTTACTCGAAAATCGCACAGCGATCAATGGCTTAAGGCTTAATATCGCGTTGCCGTTTAAAATCTCAACTACATACTGTCGTTATCGTTTTAGCTTATAATTGCATGTTATTCTATGTGACCTTCTAGATTCAGACATAGAAAAAACAAAAAGTTCATTTAAAAATTCATCATATTCTTTTTCAAAGATATTGTTTTCAGAATTTCAAAGCTTTGAAAAATAAACAGTAATCATTGACCGATACTATGAAAATGGAATTTTAATGTTAACATTAAAACAATTGTTGTTTCCGAAAAAGTGTGGAGTTTTAAGATGTGAATTTAGATTTAATTACAAACATTGTAGACCTACATTGTACATGTAGTATTTAAACAACTTTCAGATCGGGAAAGCATTTCAAGATAAAGGTTTCTGCATTCTTTTCTGGTATCAAGTGTCGTTTGACTGATGGATTGCAATCGAATGCTGTATTGCAATAGACCAGGTGCTAATTGATAATGATGGTATAAAGATTTGTGCCACTCCTTCTACTCGAAGTAGGTCAATCGAGATATAGTCATGATTACAACCTGTCGTGTTTTTCTTTTTCCGTCATCACAACACGTGTTTAATGACATCTGCTATGACAAATAGAATGGTATGTTAGCAATCCAAATAAGCACCATTAACAGGAAGTGTGACGTCTATTGCCTAGCTCGGACACATCAGCTTTTTTTTGTTTCACTGCGCTTGCGTCGAGAATAACTCTCGTGTGTAATTTTCAAACCGCCTACCCGAGGCAGCGTAAAAATAAAACAATCCGAAACCCACATGCTCGGTACATACGCACCCAGGTACGTTCATAGACATGTGGAACTGAAAACGTCAACATCGAGCTGCAATTTCATGCCATCAATTGTGTACTGTTCGGCGTAGCTTGCGCAGACAACAAGAGTCTGGTTGAACGAGACTACTAATTTTAAGGTCCTTTTGCGGTAGTAGTCGAAATAATTTGTACTCGTTAAAATAGTTTTTAAACGTTGAAGCATGTAAGATCAGCAAATGGAAATGAGGCGGAAATAATTATACTCCCTTCATATGCGATATTCAACTGTTGTTAGTGGTATTTAATTTCGGTTGGCCAACCCCCCCGACGTCCCCTCTCCTATATTGATCCTCTCACACATCCTTTAGATCCCCCTTTACCTATATTGAACCCTCCTGTCCAATTTACCGCTCTTAGATCGATAGGCCAACTCTTTTTATTGTGAGTCGCCGGAGAAGGCGACTACATTGCGCCCGTAGATCGTCGCTATAAGCATGGTCAAAGTTACAACTAAGGAATCGGTGGACTGTTTGGCGTGCCAAAAATTTAATCTCGATTCAAAACAAAAGAAAAAACGGACACAAGTAAGGAAATAAATTATTCTTTTGATGACGTATTTGTAAAGGTTATAGGTTTAATCGTAAGAACGTCGGGGGATGAATTTGTTAATTAAGCTCCTGACACTAGTCTCATCTCGCTCTTCTATTAGACCGACTGCTTTTTGCTTCCCCGTCGCCGAACAATCACAACCGCTCCCAGTCAGCTCCCAGTCCATATATTAATTCTATCCACAGCCATTGTACTTCCGCAGACGAGATTTTCGGCTCAATTACATAACTTGGTAACTTGTATAAGTGTAAAATCCACAAGTGTCGATGGTCGTTGTAGTTTTGGTGGGGACACGAGAAGGATCCACTTGGATTGGTGCTAATGAAATTGAATGAAATGTTTACCCATATCGGCTTTTTATACTTTTGTATTCATCACAGTAAGGATGACGTCACGATACTTGAATATAATTACAAAGAATATACGGCATTCTATAATGGCATAATTATTTGTAATATTGTACAGTACTTTATACAGTGCACGTAACACCCCACCTCTCCACCTCTACGCTTTGTTGATCGGTTGCTATCTTTCGCATATATAAAGTCTATCGCATGTAGATATGAGGGATCGGGTAATTTCACCTGAGGATGTAAATATTCCTTATCTCTTATACCTACATAAGGATTGGTCCCTTTTCTACACGCGCTATGACGTTAAAACGCACTTTTGCATACTTGACCTCTGACTTTTGATTGTACCATCACTACACGTGTACTCGTATTCTTCTGTGTATTGGCGTACGTAAATGTTCACCACCCCTATAAAATTAACATAATTGTATTAATGCGCGTCATGGAATACAAGCATATGAGGGGCACGGAGTAGTGACACTGGCATGTTTATTTCGAGTATGGGAGAAAAAAGGATCAATCATTAGTATGGTCCGTGGACAGGGAAATCTCAACCCTCTGGTAAGAGTTTGGCTGTCCAGCACTCGGCAAAGCCTCGTGCTAGACAGCCAACCTCAGGGGATTTCCCGGTCCACGGATCACACCCATGTGATTCTATAGGTCTCACCCTAGAGTTTTTACGAGTGTTTCCACAGTTAACACAAATTGAGCTTGCAACGTCAACATTGCATTATGTATAACAGGTCCACAGGAGAAGAGAAAACGAATCAGCCAATCCCTTGAGGTGAGATGGGGAATCTCAACCTTCGGGAAAAGAAACAGACGTTGTTAAACACTCGGCAAGCTTCGTGTTTGGCAAGTCCCCTCCGTGTTGAAATTTTATTATTTCAAACCGAAAGGTGATGAAAGGTTCTATAAATATTTCATCCTGGGGATGAATTGTTTCCTAGGGTTGATATTCCCCCCCCCCCCCCCCCCCTCCCCTCTCCAAAGAAATGCGTATATGATTTACGTGACGTTAATGAGTTGTAAACATGACGTCATAGTCACAACCTTAATTGAGACAAAGATATTTGAAATAATGCATAGAGAGGTAACACACCTGTATCCCACAGAGATCCGTGTAAGGTACATCTGTAATATGTATCTTACGTACGTGTGAGGTGTGAGAAAATAATTAACAAAATTCCGGCCCCTCTTTCTGGAAATCATTAATCCGCCATGGATTAGTCTCACAGAAAGGCTCCTATAAAACGTAATTTCACAGTAAGAACCTGTGCATTTTTGACGATTATAGCTTGAGGGACCGGATGTACGTCATGCTATGAAGTATATAATTAAGTTTATCGAGATGTGGGATAATGTAATTCATGCAAATTCGTTCTATCTTTGTGTGAGAGCTCTGGTATAACAATACACCTTATTCTTCATAATGAAAGCATGCAATCTATAAATAAATCACAGATTTTATTGCCGAATACCATGTAGCACTGGTGTCACTGTTCATTTCGGTAATAACACTTACGAGACTTGATAGCGTTAAAAGGTTTGAAATGTCTTATTACTAAATGCGTAAGGTGTCAGATCGCTCGATGAAATGGCATGCTCAAAATATAGTTATTGTGAAGGCATCCATTAAGGGCAGTACCTCAGGGTCCATAGAAGCGAGCGCGTGCAAAATACCCAAATACGGCGTTTAAATAGCTCACCGAAAACGGGAAACTGTCCCTTCTTGGGCCTTTAAATAAAGCTGCGGAAAATCACGAAACCGTGATTTAGTAGATTCGAAACTCATGTCACAGCTTTATCTGTGGAATTGTAATGCTAACATACAACGGAACCCGCCGCCTCAGTAACACTCAAAAAGAGAAACCCGCGGGTCCGGCGAGGCGCCATTAAGTGTAGCGTGATGGCCTCGGACCCGAATGTCATTAATATAACTAAATGGCTACCAAACGACAGTTATGGTTAAAAAATATAAAGAAAAGCATAAATGCGGGAAATTAAGTCTGTAGAAGATCGATATCGAGGCTAGGAGAAATCCGGAACAATGATCGACTTATCCATTTAATGTCACATCCGTATCAATTAAAATGGCCATAGCCTTTAAGCTTGGTTTATATGTCAGCAGCAGCAACAGCAGCGAAGCGGTAAAACAGACTCCGTTTCGTCATTCTTTTATACATTTTCAAAATAAGGCGCTTTTGGCGATAAAGAAAATTGGCTACATGATTTAGAGGGAACGGATGCCGCCTTGAAATGACATTTCGAGTGATTTCTGTCGAAGAATGTCCTTCACAAATCTTTACGGATTCCACATGACCAATTTTATTTTACGAAATTAGAGAATCGTCAAAAGGATATTAAGTTCGGGCGTTTGGTTTACGACAGCAGAAACGGCGAGTTACACAATCAACAACCGACCGACTGCTCGACAGCACGTGCTCCTTCTAGCGACTGCTTCTTTCCTTTCTTCCCGATAAACCAACCAACCAAGCAACTACTCGACCGCCACCGCTACTTCCTCCCTCCCTCCCAATTAACCAATAAACTAACTACATGTAGCTGATCAATCAAGCGATTGTTTTATCGTTCACCGCTCATTCCTGTCTCCTTAAACTAACCAACCAACCAACATCTCTCTAGGCCCCGTACGCGTGTTCATCCTGATTCACAACCATTCCAACCTGAAATATGTATATTGTAATCAAGTATTTTTTGTGTCGGTTAATGAAAAACCTGTAAAACAAAACGAAAGTTTGTGAAAATTGCTGTCTCAGATCGCCTCTTACGTTATTTCAGTGAAAGCTGATTTTAATTTCTGGTCTAGCTAGACTCAATGAAACTATCACTTTTTGACTGTGTGTATGACTTTTTGTCTTCGCCATTTGACCAGCTTATCAATCCACTGCAATAGTAGAAATATTTTGGTGTATTGGTTGTAAATGCATTTTATTCCTTTTGCTTGACTTCACGCGGCACTGTACGTAATTCATGCTGATGGTTTAAATGTATGAACATCTCATTTTTAAGCTTCTATTCAGGTACGAGCATTTCAAACGTGGTACCTACAGCATTTAGGCTCCTTTTCGTTCTGAAATACCGAAATACGTAATATCTTTTTCTGTTTCGTCTGGTAGCTAGAGATCAGAGAACCAACCGTATGGTTCCTTCGCCATTTTGGAATATATACGTGTACCGAACATCACATTAGCATTGGTGACATGAGTCACGGCGATTTTAAAGCAAACATGCTTGCGGGCTGCAGAGAGCCCAGAACCAATTCAAAAGTAGACATTGATGTTTTGTAGTTTGGGCACCGTATTTCTCAGCCTAACGAATATTACCGGGTTTACGGATTGGCCAGTCTGATATCTAAATATAGCATGTCTAAATGCCAGATAAGATAAATACCCAAGACGCAATTTAAATGTTACAGAAATAAAACCTTTTTTTGTGTATTAAAATGGCAGATAAATTCATGAATTTCGACATGAGTTTACCCTAAACATTCCACACCTGATCCATTAAATCCTCTCAGTCGGTCAAATATTTTGATTTTGTCAGGCGGTGTTACTGCAAAATTTGGACTACATGTGTCTAATGTGGTTTTATTACGTTTTGGACATAATCTTCTCAAGATTAATTCTATCGTGTGTCGGAAGCGAATAGAGTCTGAGTTTCCTGAAGTCGACGGGAGCCAGATCACCTATACATTACACTAAAGTATGTACTGCTATGTTCCCATTAAAAATACTCATTAAAATGGGAGCAAACTGTAATTGTAATATACGCTGCTGGTCGGTAATCTTGCACAGCAAAGGAAATAACGTTCTCACGGAAAATAGATACAGAACGAAGGCCTTTAAAACCAATACAAGAAAAACGAGAAATGTATACTAGTATTCTATCGAAATAGCATTTTAATATTATGCTTCTGAAAAGATAAACGTCTAAAAAAAGCAGGTGACTGTATAAGTGAGACCTGTGTTTTAGTCTATATGAATTGAGCTTGTAGACCCTCTTGCAATTAAGGTGGTTAAACCGATTTGCCACTTCTCTGTTTTATATTTAAAAAATCGAACTATAGCAATACTTTTATGTTCAGATAACAATGCGCAAGAATTATTGACATCCATACCGATATGAACGCAGAACGGTTGCATCCATTTGCTTGAAGTTTTCGTTCATACCGACATGAATGATTAAAAAATCAACTCAATACGTATATTTCCGTTTTAAATGTATAACGTTTAGTGACAATATGAACGACATTTCCTGTCTGCCTCTTACTGAGGCTTCACTATTGTGAGACGGGAAAAGGAAATTCAAAGTAATAGGTATCCAGCTGCGTTCATAGCCTTATGAATGTAATGTATACATGTAGCTATATAAAACCATGATCGTAACGTCACTATATTTGTGACATCATTGAGTTGAATATAGCTGGCAGTACTGACTGTTTGCACTTTAGTTTCATTTGTTGAAAATTTTAAAGAACATGTTCAAATTTCAATATCAACTTATTGTCCAAATCAAGAGTTCTATTCATAGTTCTAGTCCTAATCTGAACAGTATTTCAGCCGTTTAATCGATCAACTCACGTCTGCATATGAGTAAACTTCTGAAAAAATGTAAATTATTCTGTTTTACATATGTTCGGGTTTTCCTTGATTCTGATTGGCTAATCCTTGGTTTCAGGTTCGCCGATATGGAGCATATCGACCCCATGTTTCTATTTTCGTCTTGCAAGTTACCATATCGCCCTCATGTTTCGAAATTTAGATCCGGATATTTCGTCCTGAAAACCACCCCTTGATTCTCACCATTAGTATATCTAATATCTCACATGATATGTAATATAAAATTAAGGTCTTTTGTCTCGATTAATACGTTGTTATGCGGATCTGACAAAGTAAAATCGACCTCGGAATGCGTTCCCGGTCTATATCACTCTACCAGGTTTAAATAATAATGCATCGACCTCGACAAAAGTCCATAATTGATAAATACATGTATACACATTCACTCCATTTTGACACAGAAACCAGAAGGAATCATTTGTCTGAATATAACAGGATCTCACAGACGACGGCCAGTCATATTGAAATCAGCATCGTTATTGATAAAAGAAGATACGTTTTCCCACACAAGTACATTTAATTTGGAAAAAAAGGCCGGATCATATCAAACTGGCGATATGCAAATTACATGCAGTAATGTTTGCAGAAAACATGGTCGTTAGTATGCGTAATTCCATTTAAATTTACATTTAATAAATATTCATAAAGTGAAAGAATCCTTATTTAAAGTTACTCTAATTGGCTATTTAATAGCTTTGGCCGTATTTCAAGGTTCTCGCATCTTGCTGCTGATAGCAAATCGATCCCTCTTGTCTTGTATCATTGAATTTTTTTATTTTATGAAAGCATCCGAAACAGACATTAAGATTTTGAAAGAAACCCCATTAAAATCTTCCTAATGTTTTGGACAGCCTGTGGCCATGCTTTGGGAAACATTATTATTAAAATATATAATTTTGGCGTGGTACTTCTTCGAATCCATGATGTTATTTGTTTTCCGGAATTGATTTGTCGATACCGTCAGCGGTATCGTTTTATTTATTGTTGTCGAATTTCTCATTTCCTGTTTCGCGGCTGGAAAAATTACGTCATCTGTCACAATCCACTTCATAATTGAATTGTTTTGCATGAAAGGATGTAAATTTTGTATGATTTCTGTAATCTCTATTTCTCTCTGTCGTTCAGTTTTATCAAATAGAAACCTTGTCAATAATAATACATCATTTGTGTCCTGCATATTTCGTATATACTTGTATATCTCAATTACTAAAAATTGCTTGTTATGAGAATCAGAACATACCGCTGAATTGCAGTCTTCGAAATATCGGGGAAATCAAATAACTCACCGCTTGTTGCTTCAAAATTTAATTTCATATTTGAAATCGAAAGTACAGCCATATAATTGAATGGCGAAACTGAACTTTTGTTAGGAAGTTTGTTCTGCATTTCTTCTCGTTGTTATATTCGGCATTGCTTTTTGATGCATCACTGAATGTATAGCTGTCACTATTTGTTGACACTGCTTGTAAAAATAGTATACCGTAGTTATAAATGCCAATTAGTTCTCCTTTTCATTCTCATCGTAATTCTTTGTGCAAATTATAAACAAAAACTTTTTTACTTTTTTTTTAATATTATACATGTAATTATTAAAAGAGAAAGGATTGACGTAAATTTAGAAAATACCAATCATAACTGAGGTATCGAATGGTTTCAATCAAAGAACGCGTTGTCACCAAGCATTCAAGTGACTTATATGTTTTTACATGAATGTGTTTGTGGCGAGAACGATAAGGCATGTTTCGCGTTCTTCTTCCTCTGCACGTTTGTTTGGAACACGAGTTATTACCAATAAGCATTCGAAATTCACTGCGAAGAGTTTATTGAAATTTACGTCATCAAGTCACTACAAAGAGTTCTCGTAATGAAGGTGGAATTAGACGATTCTGTGTCACGAGAACGCTTGTCAGGTATGACAAGTCATTAAGTTCACAGTTATGTATGGCGTGATCTTCTACGAAGTAGTTGAATGCGTCGAAACTTGTTGAAAAATAAGACGAATGCGATTGATTTACCGATAACTCTGATTATAAGTCAAACGGGAAAAGTTATGTTCTCGACAAATTGTCGAAATCCTGCGTACAAACAGAGCATTTTATTTAGTATTTATCAAGAGCATACATGAACCTTTCAAACGTATGTATTAAAAGAGCCTACATTAACATTTCATTATGATATCCATTAACTAGTATACATTGGTAGGGCCTACATATACATCAACGCATAAACAGGATATACATTGGTAGGGCCAACATTAATATGATCCCATCGCAAGTGGCGTTTACTATGGACTCCTTGCATGAAGGCGGGTTTCCAGGTGCGATCTCTTCTTGTATATTACGAAAGACATTTACCTAGACTTATCTGGTTATCTTACTGTCAGAATAACGTGACTCCATAGAGTGTCACGCTAGAGTGTTTATGATATGATAGTTCAGTGAGATAGCACTTTAAAACTGCCGTTGAATGGCCTCACCATCATCGGCGGACATCGCCATCTAAACACACTGGCTTTAGCGAATGCTTTAAACCCCGAACTATAAACCTGCGAATATTGTAACTCATCTACCAGAAATTTTGAACGAAAGTCAAACTTTTCCAATGTCGGTTTTTCGGTTTGAATTTCTCTTAAAATGACACGCATATTTAAAGAATATAGCTTATATTTCAAGAACATTCTTCTCTCTTAATATTTTGATCTCCACAAACACCGATTCTTTCATGCTGTGAATAAGTTTAGACAAGAGTTATTCAATTTGAGAAAATGTTTGTATAATACTGAAGTATATAATAATTATGCATCTTGTTTGTGGTACAGGACCATTGTGCCTCTTCTATTCTTTTGGCATCAATAATGGAAACGTAACGAGCATTCCCTGACGTATACCCAATATAAGCTAGAATGTGTGGTTATTATGTGCGGTACGTGAGTTTGTTATTCTCTCTCTCGGAGGGTAAACAGTTCCGGAAGTGGAAGCTATCGGCAATGAGTGACATCTTGACATAGTTAAGATGCCGTGTTGTCTAATTCTTGATCCGTGAGCTATGTGGAGTAATTGAATAAAAATACCGAATCGCAGTGTCAATTAAAGCAGGGTTACTGTTGATTTTTGGTATTCCCTGGGCATAACTGATACATAAGCAATTATTTTTGTTATGCATTAAGAACGGATATATCTTTGAAATCCTTTATTGGTGAACATATCTGCCCTGCATCAATAGAATATGTCATTTCAAAACCGAAGGCTCTTTTCGTGATATATTGCGAATGACACAAATCGACTAGGCTGATGTCTTTGATGGACATCAAGGAATCGCGTGGCAGCGCAACGGTAAAATTGACTGGTTTTCAAGTCTGATGTAGATCTGATCGACTTTACCACTTTATTGGAATCAAAGAATATTTAAATTCCAATTTGAATTAGAACTTGGAGTCAGTTTCTGCAGAACATACGGATAATTTGTTCTCTTCTATCTCCTGTAATTGTCGATATTTTAATAAAACTGCTTCTTCTTAAATTAAACTACGGTTTTGAATTCGCAAAAGAAATTGCGGCGATATGCATTCTTTGTCCTTATATTGGTGTAAGATGGTAATTTGAAGAAAAGGGCAAGAAAATATATCATTTCAACATAAAATCAAGAATAGTTTTAATATACCAAATAAAGGCATATTATTGTTTGGCGTTTATAACAAAACCAAACATGTTTTGTCGTAAAACTCGCATGAATATTTTTCATAGAAGGTTTAGGGAATTAGCAACGTTAAGCGGAAGTTTGGCGTCACGCGAATTTGAGGGAGCAATTTAAATCAGTTTTTTTGACAAGATCAGATAAGTTCCTATTTCTGAGGGAGACATATTGATTTAAACATATTTTATTTGCAAATATACAAATGGGATCAGACACAAGTTTAAAAACTTATAATAATTCTTTTCCCATAAAACATACATGATGAAATATACATATGACCGCAAATTACTAAGGAAATACAATGATGATGAAAAATGTCAAAACTTACCTATAAGATAAAATTTACAAAATGCATATCGTAATATATAGTGACTGTACCCGCATGTCTGTATAAAATAAAATGCATGTCCATATAACAATAGAGTGTTACGTATATATAAGTCATGGTCATGTATATAATAGAGTGCTATATATATAATACATGTCCATATAACAATAGAGTGTTATATATATAATGCATGTTTAAATGCTTACTGATCGATTGATGACACGATAGATTTATAATACCTAAAAAGGTTCAATTTATGATATAGTGAGTATAAGTGATGCACATGTGTGCATACATTTAATAATAGAATAACCAACATAATAGTTAGCATTGAGATGACCAATTGACACAGTAGACCGCATAGACATTGCTATTGTTTCATTGCACATGATATATTCTAAACGAAATAGAATCACGCATCTCACAATTATGATTCAAAACATGTTTTTATGTCATTGTTACTGGTTTATATAACAGCGTGTCTGGTTCATGGGTTATATTGTTCACATTTGAGCTCGTATTTCTCCGGTCACATTTCCCTTAACAAAGGAAACAAACGTTTTCGAAGCTTGCAAAATAACTTTTCAACAATTATTTGTGTTTAAAAAAAAACGAGCATTTAGTATTCATACCAAACAGATCAATCTTTTTTGTCCTTATTCGGAGCTTCTCGAGAAAAGTAGACAAGTCCCACCACAACCTTGTTCCGAACGACGGAAGCAGACAACAAAAGCGCGTAACCCTGATCATCTGTACTGTTATATCATTTTTCTATATCGGTATGATAAAACCGCTATTGCTCCCGTGGTAGGGATAAGTCATGGAGTAAACAAAGAATCGTATTTCCCCATATGAAGCGATTCCTTGGTTCGCCCCCGTGAAATAAAGTAAATCTCGAAAGAAACAAAGAGTCGTATTTCCCCACATCAAGCGATTCCTTGGTTCGCCCCCGTGAAATATAGTAAATCTCGAAGGAAACAAAGGATCGTATTTCCCCCACACCAAGCGATTCCTTGGTTCGCCCCCGTGAAATATAGAAAATCTAGAAAGAAACAAAGAGTCGCATTTCCCCACATCAAGCGATTCCTTGGTTCGCCCCCGTGAAACAAAGTAAATCTCGAAGGAAACAACGAATCGTATTTCCCTACTTCAAGCGATTCCTTGGTTCGCCCCCGTGAAATATAGTAAATCTCGAAGGAAACAAAAAGTCGTTTTTCCCCACATCAAGCGATTCCTTGATTCGCCCCCGTGAAATATAGTAAATCTCGAAGGAAACAAAGAATCGTGTTTCCCCTCATCAAGCGATTCCTTGGATCGCCCCCGTGACATATAGAAAATCTCGAAGGAAACAAAGAATCGTATTTCCCCACATCAAGCGATTCCTTGGGACGCCCCGTGAAATATAGTTAATCACGAAGGAAACAGATAATCATATTTCTCTACAACAATGTCAATAAATATATGACACCGCATAGCGTCGTCACCAAGGTCTGTTTGTTTGGGGTTACCGGTTTCGCAACAGCCAAGGTCAGATGAAGACGGGTGTGTAGGAAGACACCAAAGAAAGGAAAGAGTAGGAAAACGAGGAGATAAAGAAATGGATCACGGGTGTTGCGATGACAGCAGCAGATCAATTTGTGTTCCTTCAATGTTCCCTTAGCAGAAGACACAGAATAAAAATTAACACTATTCCCTAGCGGGTCTCACATAAATCGCCTCTTGTGATAAATTTGCATGGGGATACAGCAGGCCGTTACTTTCCCCAAACCTACTCAGGGACTTGCGGCGTTTAAATATTATAATATAATTATGTGATAGAATCCGTTAAACGACGCATGTGTGTTACACTGCATAGCATTAAGCTACAATCTTACGCGTTTCTGGAAACAATATGCAGGCAGTGTACATTTAAACTTCTACTGACGAGATGAGAAAGCGACAGTAAAGAAACATGCGTCTTTTTTCGTGTACGAATCACGGAGAGTCTCGGAAATGGACATAATTAAGGCGGCGAGCACCAGCATAAAGACAATCTTTGCGCACTATGGCTGTGTGTTGTGTGGGTTAGTGAGTGACTTCAGCAGAAAGGGAAACATATATCGGTCCCTGTGTCCGACATGACAGTTTTTATTGGGCACACGCTGCTATAATGAAGCGAGAGCAATATGAAGCCTTGGTCATCAAAGGACTCATTGACCCCTGGTGAGCGTGTAACAAATCAAATTTGTGCATGAATAATAGGGAATAATGTTATTTTAATACATTTATAGCCCTATTAGGGCGCAGTTGGAAATCACCAACGGGTGGCTCAATCAAATTAACGCCATATAATGATTATCGCGCGCCAGCCCTACTGGGGATACTTCCTGCCGGCCGTTTTGATGCCGATCAAGAATATGTATTATTTCATTAATTCAATTCTTACCTAGTGTAATAAGATATTTTGTTTGTCGATTTTGTATTAAATTATAATAATTATATATAATAATTGGAGGTTCTTATATACCGCTTTATCACAACCTAGTTCGTAGGTCGTCTCAACGCGGTTCATAAAATATTATCCGTGGGTATAGGGCCTTTGCAACCAGCCAATACCATTTCGGCGCTCAGAGCTAGCATTCAACAATTCTAGCACTGCCCAACCACGTTCTCATTTACAGCTGAGTAGACTGGAACAAGCGGAGTAAAGTGTCTTGTTTAAAGGTTCAACACAGTGCCGTGGCTCGAACCCGCAACCCTTCGGTCACGAGCCCGGCGTCCTACCACTAGACTATCGTGCCTCCACTAGTTTACCAGTCATCCAATTGTGACAAACCATACTGATTATAAACCAGGTTGAATTCGGCATTAAAATAATACAAGTGAATACCTATAAGTATATTTAGTAAGTGAGTGAATACACACCTGTCGTCCATTTCATTCCGCGGAGCATTCCAGTTGTGCTAACTTGTAACTTGTTTGTTTGAATGGAAAAGCGTGTTCCACATCAGTTCCCGCACGTGGAAATATAAAAATCTAATAGGAAAAGGGAACGAATTTTCCGGAATAAACCTCAACAGCTCCGGTGTAAAATTGTGAAACAACGCAGGCTACCACATACATTTTTAAGTGTTACGAAATGTGAATTTAATTGGAGCCAATAATATTTTTTAGGACTGATTAAATATAGTTTAACCTGCTATACGTTGAAACAATATAGAAGTCTGAAGTGAAACATTTTCACTGACCACCAATTTGGTACCCTCAAATGAAACGTTTCGGTCGGATCCGGTTCGCTCCGACAGATCGCCTGGTTCGTAAAATGGAGTACGCTGCTGTTTTACTTCTTATGAAATCCTTACACCTACACAATGACCGTTAATCGCAACGAGATCATATTAGCTCAAAACAGTGCCTCTCAAAAGCACACAATATGTTGACATACACTGCTGTATCTTTGCTGTACATTTAGCTGTGTTTAAGCTGTATCCTGTTACACGAACGGGTTAGTTTTAAATCGTATCTATATATCAATACAGTGCAAGTCCCAAACTATTCTAAGTAAACAAACTAAAAAAACTTTTAACATCTCATATCGTTAATTGTTGTTTGACAGTGACATTTATATCGGATAATGAATTATGCAGATTCAAAACCACATGCCTGCTGTATCCACTGCATGATCGCCGACTTATATGTGCATTTTTACAGGTATTATTTCGAACCGTGAAGAAACCGAACCTGGTCTATTGCACCTTCTGTTTATTTACCTTGAACCTTTGTCTTTTCGTTGTATTCATCAAATTGATAAATTACGTGGTTTATTTGGTATGTATCTAATGTTTTTAGCAATTTTCTACCGTGTGCGCCTATAGGAACCTTATTGCGTTGTTGAGTCAATAAAACCTATATTCTGTTTTGTAGGACCTTGTTCCGTTAACATGACCTTTAAGACCTAAGCGATCTTATTGTGTTTGTTTGCCTGACAGGTGACATTATTTTGAAGTTCAGTTAAGGATAAGTTTTGCAGTAAGCAGTCCTCCTTCAGTATCTGGTATTTTTCAAAATCCTTCATATCAGTGACATTTTTTTTTTTTAACAATTTTTATTTTTATCTCCGTTTTAAATTTGCGTTCATATGACTATTATGTGTACTCTTCTCTTCCCGCTTTGAATTACGTGTTGTCCTCATTAGAGGCAAACATTGAGGTGACTAAGGCTGTCCCAAAATATCGTGCTCTCTGCTGATGCATATATACTTAAATACACCGCAAATATCGTGTTATTGTTATATCGAAATCACTAATTACTTTCTTTAAGCTGTAAATAGACGTATTGCACAGTTTGAGAAACATGAAAAAACATTCATGCCAGTATTTTACTCATTCAACCCTGAAGATACATTTGAACTCTTCCAATTCAAAGGTTGGAATAGTTCATTATGAAATTTCAGGGCTGACTGAGTTAATATGAAACCGTACTGACATGAACGTTAGGAAATCCGTTGAATACTTAAGCGAAGATGCTCTATAATTAGTCACGTCTTGCCTTGTTCCAGTAGTCAAGGTCACGCGGATGTCCTTCCGACCTCTGTCCAAGGCAGTTAGGCATAATAGCGGGGCTCATGTCGAGTTCAAGCTATTTATAGCGACTAGCAATCAGTGTTACGGTAAATACAATATTTGATAGAAAAATAGATTACAGCAAATTGAAACACCTAGGCCACGTGCTGTTTTTAGCGTCCATTGTAATAAATGAAGCGACATTTAATAGACATTGGCATCAGAGTGTGTAATACACATTGGTATTGTTCTTGGAATATACTGTCAGATAGAGTAAATCTGTATCCTCTCAGACTAATGGATCGCAGGCTTCTGTTTGGTTTTAATATACATTGGTACGCTGGCATGTTTGTATAGTTTTTTTCTAATTATGCAAATTCTGAGTTCATCATTCTAGAATAAATAATTACAATGGTACATCAGCACGTCTGAGGATCTTTGCCGACGATATTTTATTCGGACACATGAACAGGTTGTTTTTTTTTGTTCGAAGAAAATATTAGCGTTTCTCTTTTAATTTAATCTAATTGTCCATGACGTCATGTCTAGCCTGTGGAATATGCGTTACAAGATACTGCTATGTGAGCAAAGATCAAGACATTCGAAATCTTCCCCCAAAAGACAATATAAACAAAAGAGATGAATAAGTTGTATTTCAAAAGTTGGAGGCAAGGGACTGAGGGACGTTTGTACTAACACTAGAAAAAGCACTTTCGTTGAATCCAAATTTTCTTATTTGGATTTTGAAAATAATCTTTATATCAGAAACATGGACTTCGGAGTTGACAAATGGAGATATTTAATGTCATATATTTCAGTAAAGTTTTATTTATATGTCATTGATCTTACCCAAGTGTCTGCTAGTTACGACCGCCTTAATGCATACGGAACCTAGCCGTGTGTAACGGATTTCGCTCCGATTCCAGGTTGCCTGTCTCCATGCGTGATTTGATGAATTATGTCATAGATATTACGCTCCAAACCTACTAGTTCTAGTACCTGTTCTAATTAAAAGTTGATGGTTGTTCTCTAGAAAGTAAAAACTAATCAAATATAGGAGGCGCCGAGATATACCAGTTGTCAAAGGGCGTGAATCTTTCGCGTTAATCAAAACTGCGTTCTGTGCTATAATCATATACCCAATAACTCCATGTCACCTCCAACGATCCGGTAAGTCAAAGAGTCAGCTTTACTATGTTTAAATATCAACGTAATTGTCGGCAAATTCGTTTCTACTGAGTCCGTATAGGAGCCCCTGGCAAAATGCACGGCAAAATAACAGGCATTAACCATGCTTCAACGCAAATGTAATTTGAAACTTTCCGACTTCACAGTGGTTCCAGGACTGATTTTCAAATTAAATTAAATTCTGTCATAATTGCACGCTGTGTCGTCATCTGGATTCCCGGCATTAACAGTGATGTATTCGCCACCAGTTGAATCAGATAGCCCCGCTGTCGTCAATAACAAGCTTACATAGTGCTGCCAACACTGTGACGAGTTAAAACCTATAAAAGCCATGTATTTGTTGGGATTTACACAGACGTAATGTAAACAAATGACTTAGATTTTTAAACATTACGCTGGGATTCATTTGATTGTGAACCCGTCGATTGGAATGTATTGCCTTCAGAGCTAAGATCATTCTGTTTCCACCTTTACAGACACGCAGTTCTAACCGATAACTACGTTCTTCTTTATCACGCCACAGGTGGGGTTTTTAAGAACCCTCGAAACTATAAGTTTGCTCCAACATAACGGGAACCACTGCAAACATTGCGATCGCGAAGAGTTGCAACTGATAATCTGTTTCGTTCTTTTTCTTACAATTTCCAGCATGTTCACCTACCTTTACGAAAACATAGCAGCTTAACGATTCCCTTACCACTGCCAAATACTGTAACAACATTATTTGAACATGACTTTGATAAATCATTTTTGTAAAGAAAACCATACCTGGCGAGATGTTTATGAAAATAAAATAAAAATGAAATAGATAAATCCTATTGAGCAGAAGCATTGTGAGTGTACAAATTCAGTTGGGCTAGACCGGGGTTCGAACCCTGAACCTAAAATTGCTATACTATTGCCCTAACCGACTAAGCCACCAGTTTATAGGAAGTGGTCGGGCCCAGCCGTGCTACAGTAATAATAAAAAAATAAGGGGAGGTTACAGTATATACGAAAAACCACAATCCAATGGGACAGGGATCCTTAAAAAGACTTTTTTTGCTAAGAGTTACTTCCCTTTGTTATATGTTCATCTTTCATTTTGAACCAATGCATTTACAACTCTTCGATAGCAAAATGTGTAGGACTGACAGTGGATTGGTTCCCGAGTTATGCCTCTGGAATTCTGGTGGGTTTTTTCGTTCTTTTTTCCCCCTATATTGTGCTAAGCGTAAATTAAAATGAGGTGCTTACAATGAAATAAGCATGGTCTATTTCAGTGCTTCTAATTAGGTTTTACATGTAATTCCCTATTGTTTCTGGAGCTAGACAAAAAACTGTTTTATGTGTTAACATACTTGTTATGTTACTAATTGGTAGCCAATGGAAAAGAAGCGGGCGTCTATTAAAGACATGAATGAAACCAATGTCATTTCCCTCATAATAACCTATGTAAACCATGTTAAAACCATGTTTGGTATAATCAAAATCTAGGCAGGTTGATAATTATGTTAAGCCGGTCTCACAGGCATAGAGTGATGGATTTAACTCGATATACGCGATATTACGTCTCGTGAGAGCTGTCCAAGATAACTCGATATACCGCCTTAACGGCTGAGGGACGTACCGCGGTGCGAGATCTGGAGTTTGTTAACTGTCCGTGGACCTATCCTACATACACATAGTAATTTTCAGAAGTTCTTAAATTTAATTTATGAAAGTTTACCGAACGGCGATTAAACAGTTTATAAGAGAATCATCAATACGATGCACGATTGCGCGCGGCGGTTTCGTCCCGGAATGCTTTTTTCATTTCATTACATTTTCATCACATTTCAAGATAAGGTGAGATTCTCATTTCGTTACTTGGGGAACATAAACAACCTGATTTATTTTCTAAAACATTTTTTTTACTAAATTAAAAAGGATGTACAACTTTTCAGCGTTAGTGGCAGGCGTAAAAATATTGGAATAAGAGGTCTGTTTTCTGATTGGATCACGTCGGCTGTGTTCCGTTTCTGATTGGATCACGTCGGCTGTGTTCCGTTTTTGATTGGTTTCCTGTGTGTTCTCGGTTTCTTAAACTTTATCTGTTGAAAAAAAAATGTTATTGATGCACAAAAAGAGTTATTTTATTGGTATACACTATCTTCAATGTCGTAACAAAAGCTTTTGCGCGCCATCTACTTCCTCTTTTAAACGGACCCAGCAAACCAATCAGAAAGAAGAAAACAACAAAATTGTTGACTACTCCAGCAGAGTATGCTAGATTTTCATCATAGTCACACAAAGCTGGGCCCCAACAGCAATGCTGACTCGTCTTAAATATTTTACAGGATATATTCAAGGAGATCTTCAGACATTTGAGGTAAGTTTCGTTAACTGCTTCAAAAAGTGTTAGGACTGGGGATTTTTTAAATAGTTAATTTCATCTATTATTTCACGTAGTTAGACTTACATAGCATGCATGAGATACATGTTTTTACCATTTTCAACATTTGTCGCTTTTATAGCACTTAAACTGTATAGAAAAGAGATGACCTTATTAATAAAACGAACGTTAAAGGTATCGGGTCGCTTCGATAGTGCTACATGTACCATTGCTTGCTGCACTGACGAACACGCAATCTTCTGTGTGTGAGAGTTATCGAGATATGGATAGTCTTAGAGAGGGTAATGGTAAGGATACCTTTACGTCCATTAACAGATAAAGAAGGAAAGTCTAGATTGGGTAAGCTATACTGACCATAATGTCCAACCTTAGGTCACGATATCTGAGTGCTTGTGTATTGATATATCATTTCTTGACGACCGAGATATATTTAAAATACGTCATTTACTCTTCAAACTAATAATGAAAGATCAGGTTTGGCTGTTCGTTTTCATGAGGATCGGACAACTGGATGAGAACTTTGATTAAGCTCCTAGAATATACGCTTTACATACATGTACATTTGTACGTTCATACATTCGATGTGCTAATTTTGAGGGTATTTAGACATTTCCTTGCTCAAAGTTTTCAGCCAAAATAGCTAAGAAAAAACAGGAGGCTTTGAACTACGAAACATGTATACCCTAACCACGTAACGTCTTACTTGAAAACATAATAATAACAATTATTGTATATCCATAAAATCTCAAGAAATAAAAACTTTTGTTTAACATAAACTTGTACGATGTTCTGATTACGCGAATAACTCCTGCATGTAAGTCTTAATGAGGAAAATATGATCGAGACAACTCGAGCGCGTGAGCCAAACCGGATACTTTATTCCCCGTCATGTGATTAATACAATTCCATCAGATATATATCAGAATGTATTTCGTAACTAACAAAGTAACCAGGGTCAAATGTTTTAAAATGAACTTACATCTATTTTAACAATATCAAAATATGTTTTGTATGTTACATCGGGGTAGCTTTATTGCATAGAAGCATGTTCGATTTTCTTTGGGGATTAAATCATTATGAATTTTATACATGTCGTAAATTCTTGTACATACATGGTTGTAATCTTCAAATACGTGTTTGTCTAATTATCAAAAGAATGCAAAATTAGGTGAGGGATTTATATGTTTCCATATTGTGAAAAAATAATATGTTAATTTGTTTATACAATTTTGCTGGAAGTAAGAAATGGAGACCTGTTTTAATTTATTAGCACCAGCATATTTTGGGCTGGGCTCCATAACAAATATGCCATATTTAGACTGACAATGAACCATATGTGCCGAAGGATAAATATAATTCCTAAAGGATCTGAAGATTAATCCATTTATATTCCACCTATTTTGGGACAATGATACTCTATTGGTCTTTATGAGAAATATCATGATTTCATTTATTTTCAATTAGTGTGCCCACTTGCTGTTATATCATATCTAGGTAAATATATACGTCGATCCGTTCGTCTGCACGATGTGTTGACCATTTAGCTTTGTCCATATGGTACGCCGATCACACTTCGTCTGCAACCCCCGGGTCAATTAGTCTGGGCACGACACACTACAAATAAAATTTGACCAGACAGATTTTGGTCACTCCTGTAAGTGACCATGTAACAACAAACGATTTTTAGGATTGTTATGTATCATCGCTTCTTATAAATATGCATAACGGTATGGCAGAACGTTTCTTGATTTTCTGCTAGTCTGTATCAGATAGCTCAAATTTGATACAATAGCGTGACGCGGGCTTGACATATACTAAATTACAACCACCAAAACATAGTGTTCACGAAGGACACGCTTAGATCCAATCGCTTATATGTAATGAACATTTCTGCACTTTCTATTAAGATTATATGTCTCTACCAACGCTATCATCCCCATCCATTATATCAAACCACTTACCTTAATCTGGACAAATCCCCATGGGGGGCCTCAATGTCTATCAGCATGTAAAGTACATGTCAAGCACGCGCCGCACGTGAACGTATTTACTTAAGAAAACAAATTGTAATGAGATCTTATCAGGTAATCTATTCTGTAAATGTTAAGGTCATATGCTCTTTGAAGATTACCAGACACCAATGCTGGTGACATAACATAACAATAGTCATCTTGCCTCCCCAAAAGGCGCTAGAGATCGGACATATTGACCGTAATTCTATTTAGATGTTTAGTGACGATTGAAGAGAATGACAAGCACTTTTATCAATGAAGTTGGTTTATCGATGCACAACTTAAGATTTAATATGTTTGTACATTATTTCAAAAGAAAAATAAATCGACAACACATCTTTAGCACTTTCATCTCTTCAAAGAGGTTTGTACAATTCCTGTCTCTTATTCCTGTCTCTTCAGTAAGATGTCATTAAAACAAATTACTACCCTCTTCTTAAAACAGAAGTACATTGAAGTCACATAAAGAAATCAATTTAGGACATACAAGTGTTGACAACATGCTCATCTCCGATTTTGCACAACATGCAGCTGGTATATGGTTGCATCTTATTGCAGTATTTCTAGCGAAAGGAAAAATAATAAGAGCTATAATTGTTGGAACAGCAGATTTTAAATAATGTTTGTGAAAATGATGCTGTAACAGCGGATGTCAATTACAAAGATGTTGATTGATAGGCTTAAATAAACCCCATATAGGAGCCGTTTTTGTATAGCCGTGAAAAAAACAGCGACAAAAGTCAAACTAGTGGGAAGATTGTTAGTTCGATAACAATAAGAAAAACTGATCATGTGTCAAGTAGTGTGGGGCGAGAAGTTCCGGGAGCGTGGCTCTAATGAGGTCAACTCTACCTTCGAAAGAATTGAATTTCTTGTCTAATCACTCAGTTGACGATTGGTTAAAAAGAAAACACATCAGGAGTCTGTGTAATCAATTTGCTTAAAGTAAATAAGGACAGGGCATGCTATCTTCGGAAGGCTTGGCTTGGCTTGGCTTGGCATGAATAATTTGAGTTAGCTGTCAGCAAAAGCTAAGAAAAAATTCCGAGTACGTCAGATAGTCAACAAATTAACCTCGTCGTTATCGAACATGGATAAAATCCGAACTCAGAGTCGATATAAAAAAAAACACATCAATACGTAATGGGGAGTTACCAAAACAAAATGAAAAATATGTTGTAATCCTTCAAAATATCAGGGGAAACAAGATGCTCCGGAAAGATGGGCGTTTCCGGAACCCCAAGTCTGGAACTGATCGCATTGTCTTCCGTCAAATTCAGGAAAGCCTTAATGAATCGTTAGTGTTAAAGGGATTGTATGTGTGGCAATTATAGTAAACAAAAGTACTTCAAGACGCATTTCCTCAATATTGTAAATAAAGTAGACCATAGGTGGCTTAATTGATAGATAAACTGTTATCGACCGTCGTTAGCTGCTCGACTACCTGCTGTGCTGGTTGAGTTTGCCTTATTAGTGTGGTCAGTTCGGCTGTTTTGACCTCTTTTGGTCTCTTAATTGATTTTCCAATTTTATCTTTCTTAGCAGACATGTTCGCGATAGGCACAAAACAGCATTAGACCTGTTCATCAATGGTACGCTGCTGCCATTCGTAAAGCGATATGGCCAGCCCACCATTGACGTAGGCAGTTTGTATTTTTCGCCGAGCGCTCAGTTAACAGGGTTATCCAAATTTTAGGACACTATTTGAAATTTCATAATGTTAAGTTGAATTAATTTTCAATTTCTTCCCCTTCCACCCCCCTTCCCTTAAAAAAACAGAAAGACAAAAACGAAAATCAGAAAACCCCTTCTGTTCAAACAATCAAGCAATATATCTTTTTCCATGTCCAATAGCATACATGTATTACCTTAGTTGATATTAGACTACGGGTACTGATATGAAATTACAAACAAAACACGTGATGAAAGGTTTATATTTCGTTGTTAATATGCTGTTCAATAAAATAAGTCGGTTGCCATAGCAACAGACCAATGCCGGTACGTTCAGCTAGTACCTAATGTTAACAGTTTCCCGAATGAAGCCATGGTTTCGTAGCTGGACCGCGAACGGTGAGATTTATTCTGGTCAGAACTGCGTAAGAATAAGATTTGTAAGACCCAATATCACACTCTATTCCCCTACGTTAATATCGCCGTGCTCCACAGTCAAGGAGGGTCACTGCAAAGAGTTACAGCCAACGGATAAAGTGATTGACCCCTGCTTACATAGGATCGTCTTCCAGGAATTACAAATGAGAGGTTTCTGAAGCACGAGAGGAGGAGAGATGTCGCCTCTTGTAAATTACTCAAAGGCGCTTGATAGTTGAAGCGCTTCTGTCATCCGGAATAATCATAATCATCTCTTGAACATGGTACCACGGAGAAATTATGTTACCATAATTGGTGTACCTTTAGCTGTCCACAAATGTTCCTTACATATACGCCGGTCAATGTAAAGTATTTTTATGACAATAACATAGGACATTCCCTGTACGAGGGGGACGTCCTTAAGTGATTATAAAAGAACATACGTGAGAGGAAATCACGAGCCGCCATTAGTCTGATGTAGTAGGCTAACTGTATTTGTATTAGCCGACGTGAGGGATCGCGCATAGAATCGCCTCAATGCTAAGAATGATGATTAATTTGTATAGATGATAATGTCCGATACTAATGAATTATGGATATTGAGATATTCCGTGAGATATGTAAGTGTATTGACGTTTGATGATGTATAACATAATCCCTTTTTCATTGGTATCTTTATTTTAAAATTGTTTTTTTAAATGTTTTCTTACAAGGATTTAAGACTTGGCAAACAAATGTTTACCTCAGAGACAGTTATACAGAAAAAATAGGTTTCTCATGGTTGAACTTTTGAACCGAAAACTGATTGTGATACATTGCGTTTGATGAAATGACCCTGATAGTAGTATCGTTACTATGAATAGGTGTCGTTTGGTCCTGATTGAGTTTACCGAAGTGGGTCTCCCCCTAATGGTCCCTCTAATACTCACAATGATATCTCATTTAGGCGTTATAAACTGACTCTAGTTCTGACCATCCTCAAAACCTGTTCCTAGGGGAGACTGTGCCACTCGGTGAAAAGGCACGCGCACCACGGCAAGCTTAATGTCACCATGCTTACGGAAACACGCGTACTATTTATATGAAATTATGTCTTCGGTAAAGGTGTATATCTATACTAATATATAAATATCAGAAAACGTTTGATCTGAAAGGAAGATTGGGGTAGTCTACAGAATGTTGTCTTAGATGTTTGAGACTAAAACAAATCCAAGATGATATGACTATGCAAGAAATAAGAGAAGTTGTCTGTGATTTGAAGCATAATCGAGAGGTATTAACAAACAAACTGGGCATGGACAAATTGTCATTTCGAAGCTGTTCATGGAAGGCCACGAGATGTAATGGAGATCTCCTAAGTCCTAAAAACCCTTGAAACGCAGGGCGATTGTCAGCCGCGTGATTGAATGAGGCAAAAATGTAGAATATGTTTTTTGTGAAGTATCGGGACATGCGTTGGCAAGGTCAGGACGTGTCTATAAGACTATCCCGCTGAATTAAGAGCTATCACAACAGGGCCATTGACATAAAATCACGTTCTATTGTAAGCCTTTCGTCATTTCCATGCATTCAAAGGTAATAGAGACTTATTGACTGTCGGTATCTCCTGTTAAGCGTGCATTGATAGGCTATATTCATGGCATAGAGCAGCATATACTGTTCATCTTGAAATTTTGAAATAATAGACATCTATGGCACAAACACGTTTTTTTAGATTGACCTACATTCATGTAAATATTGCCACGGTGATTCAAACAAATATACCATAAAAAGGTCCGTAAGGAATATGAATTTCATTTAATTATGTATAAATAGTTAACTAAGGTATTCAAAATCACTAGAAGTGATGTGCAGTCGGTTCTTACAGAATTGAACATTTTGTGAGCGAACGTAGATTTCCAATTTTACTATTTTCTGTGGCACCCACTGTTTTTAAGAATTGCCGTAAATTAACAAATTGCAATGTAATGTTGACAGTGACAAAAACGCCGATCAAGGACCGTTTCATAACGGAGAAACACGTTAATAAATTAAGTCTTCCTTGATACTAAATATAGATTATCTCTTTAAATATTAATTTGGTCTAGCCCCTTAGACGATATTCTTCGATAAATGTATAGGCACATGATGGTCCAAATTTAAAGAAGGCCAAGGAAAGTATTATTATATCTCACCTTTATTACAGCGTGTCTGATTAGATGATACTGGTCACATGACGGGGCAATAAAACATATGTCGCCCTCATGCGCTCAGGTTTCCCCGATCATATTTCCCTTATTCGAAGCCTCCCTAAAAATATCGACAAGAGGCACCACAACCTAGTTCCGAATGACGGAAGCAGACGACAACAATGAGGCGCCAACCTGATCATCTCTTTTATTGTGTGATTTTTTTTTATGATTGATTGATTGATTTTTTTTCGGCATAATAAAACGTGTATTGGCCTTGCAGTAGGTTATCACTATTCTTTGTTTCCCCAAGGTTAATACAGTTTAACGAGGGCGAATATCATAACTTGTAGCTGCTGCCTACGACAGGCGTGTATAATAAACACGAGATATCTTGGACATTTGTTTCATCTTTGATGGATTAAAAAAGCGTCATAAAATATCCAATGTTAGTATTGTTCTACTTAGCCCATGTATTTAAGAGCAAATTGAGCATTGGTTTCAAAATATATGCATTTTGGGGCCAAGGTCATTAAAATATCGAGTCTATGTTGATATTAGCCTTCTTCAGATCCCTGCGATAAATTTACGAATTTTATTTCAAATTTGATTATGACAAAAACGACGTTTTAAAAAGATATTTTCTTATCTTTATGAGGGAGATTTTAATAATATGCTTGTAAATAATTTCATGCAAAATTATTAGTGTCTTTCCCACTCTAAGTGTGACACGGTGAGTACAAAAATTCTTCATCAAACCTGAGTTATAGCCATGTGAGAAGGTCTCTATATGATCCAGAGTACTTATGTCAGTCTTTGTTTATGTATGAGTGCAGTATTCTCATTTAAGGGCGATACTTCTTTTCTGAAATTCAGAAATTAAATGGATTTCAGTGATTGTTTAACGTAACGTCATTTTTTTTCCGTTTTTGATATATTTTTTTGTTTTTGTTTATAGATGTTTTTAGTATATCTACTAACTGTCATCAGATTTAATACCTTTAGCGGTTTTTTAGTAAGTTACCGTTTACAGTGTAAACACGCCAACAATTATAATGACGTCACGCCAACAGATACTCAGCATCACAATTACTGCAATGTGTGCTGACATTGTGTAAGGTATCTACCATTGTTTTTTAGCATAATTCAGTACATTTTAGTACTGTGGAACGTTCCTGTGATCAAATCTAATGATTGATGAGATAATTGATGTGATCTGCTTCATATTTTCTGAATATTGTCTAAAAGTTAGCTCTGTTCATCGCCCTACGAATTTCGCCTTATTAACAGAATGTGCTTCGCCCGATATTGCCATAAATATATTAGCTGCTTAAAATACGTGTCATAACACTGAACACCTCCCTCGACGATCGTTTTATTGAATGATTCACAGAAAAAAGGGAATATCAAGATATAATTGTAATAATATTTGTAGCTGAACAAGGATAGTGACCCGGTCACTGAATTTGTACCGTGCAAATGCGCCTAATGGAACTGTGTCGCCAAATTGATACCAATGAAAGCATAACATACATGCCACGATAGCCAATGGCAAGAACTCTTACACCGCTGATGCAGAGTGTTGTATGTTGTTTATCAAAAATATTTATTTCATGTCCTTAGGTACATTTGCACTATGAAAACACACTAGAAAGCAATGGCAATGACAAATATAGCACTAGTGAATTCATTGCCGCAATCTACACGCAGAAACATCCATTCAATCCCTATATGGAATTTGAAGTTGCTATCTTTGTTATTACTCTTAACTGATACGATATATTGTAAACTGCTTTCAGATAGCGTTTATAGGCAATTAAATGCCAAATGATTACATGATTATAAAACATGCTGCAATTGTTCTTTTATACATAAGACATTTGAATTATTCTATAAATGCCATCTGAAAGTAGTTCCATTAAAAATACCAACACAATCTCTGTTGATTACTGGGTTATGCGCGTCCACCATTGTGGCATTGACGACAAACCAAGCGGCTGATCTGACGTGTCTCAGTATAAGTGATGCTTGAGTGTGGACATCGATTCTGTTTTTCTTGCTACCGAAATAAAAACTATTGACGTGTAACATATCACATTATCTGATCAATGTCTGCTGATATGTAGTAATTCTCGGATAAATACTCTAAGCAACATAGACGGGTTGACTGGCCCACGCGTTGTTAGACAAAGCGTCAACTATAGAACACCGCCAATCAACACATCAGACTACGAGTAGAGTTACTCAGAGCGTCAACTATAGAACACCGTCAATCAACACATCAGACTACGAGTAGAGTTACTCAGAGCGTCAACTATAGAACACCACCAATCAACACATCAGTGTACGAGTAGTGATACTCAGAGCGTCAACTATAGAACACCACCAATCAACACATCAGACTACGAGTAGAGTTATACCAGGCGTCAACTATAGAACACCACCGATCAACACATCAGACTACGAGTAGAGTTATACCAGGCGTCAACTATAGAACACCACCGATCAACACATCAGACTACGAGTAGTGTTATACCAGGCGTCAACTACATAACACCGCCAATCAACACATCACACTACGAGTAGAGTTATACCAGGCGTCAACTATAGAACACCGTCAATCAACACATCAGCCTACGAGTAGAGTTACTCAGAGCGTCAACTATAGAACACCACCAATCAACACATCAGTGTACGAGTAAAGTTAAATCAGGCGTCAACTATAGAACACCACCAATCAATACATCAGTGTACGAGTAGAGTTATACCAGGCGTCAACTATAGAACACCACCGATCAACACATCAGACTACGAGTAGAGTTATACCAGGCGTCAACTATAGAACACTATTAATTAATACATCAGTATACGAGTAGAGTTATACCAGGCGTCAACTTTAGAACACCACCAATCAACACATCAGACTACGAATAGAGTTATACCAGGCGTCAACTATAGAACACCAGCAATTGTTACATCAGTGTACGAGTAAAGTTATACCAGGCGTCAACTATAGAACACCACCAATCAATACATCAGTGTACGAGTAGAGTTATACCAGGCGTCAACTATAGAACACCACCAATCAACACATCAGACTACGAATAGTGTTATACCAGGCGTCAACTATAGAACACCACCAATCAACACATCAGACTACGAGTAGTGTTATATCAGGCGTCAACTATAGAACACCACCAATCAACACATCAGAATACGAGTAAAGTTATATCAGGCGTCAACTATAGAACACCGCCAATCAACACATCAGTCTACGAGTAGTGTTATACCGAGCGTCAACTATAGAACACCGTCAATCAACACATCAGCCTACGAGTAGAGTTACACCGAGTGTCAACTATAGAACACCACCAATCAACACATCAGACTACGAGTAGAGTTATATCAGGCGTCAACTATAGAACACCGCCAATCAACACATCAGACTACGAGTAGAGTTACACCAGGCGTCAACTGTAGAACAACACCAATCAACACATCAGCCTACGAGTAGTAAACTCAAAATGTTAATGAATTTATTAAATGATTTCTGTTGGTATTTCGGTATATTTTAAAATTTTTATTAAACATTTTATAGTGGTTTTGACGTCTCTTTAGAATACTAATCAGATAACAGGTTCTGCGTCATACTTTGAGGCTAGAGCGTGTTTGATCCACGATTCAACATCCAGGAAATGATATTAGATCACATTCGTGAATACAAATAAAAATGACTTTTCATCTGAGCTGATTCTGCAATGTTTCTTATCAGAAGAAATGCACTTTCGATTCTGAAATTGATTTAACTACAAGGCTCACCCTCAAAAACCTAACAGTATTCTTCAGTGGAATCCTGCAAATGTATTCTATTCAAGATATTATCCCGAATGATAACACAACAACGATATGCACTTTAGAAAGATTCAGAAACATTTCTATGCAAAGAAATCCCTTTCAAATGGAAATTTAATTGATTTTTCCACGCGAAATGGTTTTATTTCTTGTAATTTGAGTCTTATGGAGAATATACAAAAATAGAATTCGCTGAATGCAGATTACATTCCAATTTATACGCGCTATCACCTGAGTGCTTGAATTTCATGCTAAAGAATGTTGAAATGTCAAGGGTTGTGCGCAGTGTCCCGTACGGTAACCTACTAATGAAATGGACTTTCTTAATTGATTTTCTTATGCTTCATTATCAATGGCATATAAAAAAAAAACTTAACACAGCACTCGTTTAAATATGTCAGATGACTCATATGGATATTTGCTATCTAAAAAATAATCAAGAAACCCCGTAATTTTTTGTTCAATATACAACGAGAGTGATGAAATGTATAAAACATTTGATTGGCTCAGGTCTCTTCGGATAATTTAATCTTCCGATCCAGAAGGATATATTTTACCATAACATACAAACATGTTGATTTTATTGTTTTTACTGCAATTCCTTGTTTTCGTTTCATCAAGAAGCCTCGAACAACTGATGGCATAAGGCATAGACGCTGTAACCAATGGGCCTGTTAATATCTGTGTGTATATGAAAACCATATCATTTTCACAAGAACGCGTGCTATATCACGTACAAAGCTAATTGATCCCGGCAAAATTTCATTCTGGTCATTTGTTTACATTTCCACTACTGATGGAGCCTTTGAGAAAAACTTTGCACGTGCTTTGCTTGTTAGAATTAACACATGTACGGGCATAGGTTATTATCCAATGATAAATGAACATTAACCAATGAAATGTGTCGTTACATCGCCGACAAGGTAGAATCGAGGGTTTATAATACTAATCAAAATTAAAGACAAACTGTACACGTGAAAGTAAACGGTGGAAATATGTACTTCGTTATTATCATTTCACTCAGGAGGAGGTGTTTTTTGCTATATAGAAAAGTATAATATTTCTACTGTTAATGAAGATTAGTGTAACATTCTAGATTAAAGTCAAACTTTGAATATTGTTTACTTATTAGTGTTCTATCCAAGTACATCGAGATATCACCAATGTATGCCGAGCTCCTGTTATTTAGTTACTACTCATCAGAATGTCCCACAATCCAGGAAGAAGTTTAGGGGACATGTTATCAATTTTCCATTCGAAAATGTTCATATATCCAGTTGACATATAACTGGGCAACATTTCACGGAAACAAAGCTGACTTATTTTATAAGTTTAAAATTATCCCGGATATACAATATACTCATCGAGTAGAAAAACGCCATGATATTTGGTCATGTCTATGTGACAAGGACGTTTGCGATATAACAGGTTTGTTTGATCTAGATCTGTAGCTACCTTACATATAGTTAACCTTTATATATATATAAGACACTAGTGATGCCCTGTCTCCGGTACATCATGACTCTTACAGTGCCTCCCAGCATTCTCCATCAGTTCTGAAACCATGTTGAAAGCCTGATTAACGCCGACCCCGGAAAATCTCGAAATGAGTTAAAATAATTCAGATGACAGAGCTTTGATCTACACGTGATTTTCATAGAAATGATAAACTTAAGACGTATACAGGCGATTGCACAATTCACTTTGGTTTGGATTTGTTGAATTTTGTTCAATGTACTATTAACAGCTAATGTCATTTAAGGACGTGCCTCCATGTGTTTTGGGTAAGCGTGCATGCGTGTATGTGTGCCAGAGACAGGGTATGTTGGTGTAGTTGCCTCCTTGTGATAGCGCGGATCTGATGCCGACTTTATAGTGCTATCTCACTGAAATACCATCCCGAAGGCACCCAGCACAGCATTCCGCCCAATCACATAATATTGACAACGGATGAAGCAGTTGTTGTCATTTCCCCAAAGGCTGAACGTTAAGTAGGGAATAACAGCTACCATTTTAATAACGTTGGTATGTCCCGGCCTGGGACAGAACCCAGTGCCTTCCTCACCTGGGCGAACGTTTAACATTAAAGGCAAAATTGAGGTATTGCTAAGCAAAGCGCTAGGAAATAAAAGGTAGTTAGAAGTAGAGAGAATTTCCATTTGGTAATACATACAGAATGCCTAAAACGAATTACACTGCACCATAGAGCGGTTTCGTCTTCTAGGATTTCCAACCTTTTTGGCCCCAATCATAACCAAGGAGTCTTAGACGAAATGGCTGTATAATGCAATGTAATTGATTTTGACATATATTCATTTCAAAAATCAGAGGAGTGCTGGTTACTTTAAAATTAATAATGAGTAAAGTGTGCGTATTTTATACCGTGCCAATACTAAAAAAAAAAATGTATCATCGCTGTGTAGAGGTTCATCCCACTATAACTTCAGATTCCTGATAGTATCCAATGCTTCTGGACATTTTCGTCAAGAGTCTGTGATTATTATACTACATTAAAATTAACTCTGTACAAAGAGCTGCAAATAACACTTAATGAATATTTGATCTCATCTTCAATAGTCTGTCCTTTAAACTGCTGATTCCATTAATAGCGACCGTGGTGTTTTAATTGCCTAATTTTATCCTCATCATGGTGTGGAACCCGCATTGTATGTAAAATGGCAAGATTTTCTTTAATAACATGAAAGGTTAAAAAATAACCCTTCTAGACTTAATTTCGCACATATGAAATGGCAATGCATGGAGCATCTACATATAACAGGCTGTTTTCAATAAAGTATTATTTTGTTTTATTATATCTCCATATCATATCGCCTTGATTAGCTAGCGACATGTCCGGTTGTCGTATTGTGCTCACGGTCTTTGATGTACGACCGTTCGATGTCACGCGCTGACGAGCGCTCGAGTTGATCGTAGGCAACGTTTTCTAACTCGTATGGTCGGACTCGGCGGATGTTTGCCTTTCTTAGGGTGGTGAATTCTTGTGTATTCAACAAGGAAGACAAATAACTATTTTCTGTATTTCATATTTTTTCAACATTGATAGCGTGGCGAAATATACCCTTGTACGGAACTCAAATTTACATTATCGCGTGCAGCTTTACAGTTGCATGTAATTATATGCACATATATTACGAATTTACCATGAAAGTTATCTTTTGATTCGCGCGTGCAGTTTTAAAGCAATTGCATTCGAACTGTATACTATAAACCTACTTGTTGCAGCGCACACATATTTTAGCGCATTATCGATTTTTGTATAGGTTGAGGAATTGGCGCAATAACACATATATGGAATATATACTTTAAACAGAAACTTTAATAGTCATAATTAAGCATACTATTTCAAATACAAAATAAGCGTTAACAAAACATTTACCGATAAAGCAAGAACGACAACATTGTCTGAGAGATGCCCATATATGTGAATAGGACGTGAAACACAAACAACCCAATCCAAAGTCTGAGAAATGTGTACCGAAATAGGCGAAGGGTTGCCGGCATAGTCATAAAACAATTGACTTATGTCACTTTGTGACATTGTGAGTGACAGGATTCACAAACGTCATGGCATCTCCTTTAAAAACATTTAAAGTCTGTGTGAGATGATACAGATATCCTTAAGTTATTTTTCATAAATTTTATTTACGGAACTCATCCTTACCGTATAGCAGTAGAATATCCCAACGGTAGATCCCGCTAAATGGATATATTCGTTTCGCTTAAATTATATAATTACCATATGAAATTGTAACTCATTTGCGACGTAACATGAATTACACCATACCTTTCTTCTCTAGCTCGCACTCGAGCATGCTCTTGTCAACAAGACAGGCTCTCAGAGATCCTTACAAGAAAGGAGAGACAAAGATACCAAAGAGGTTATAGTTTTTGTCTCGAAGATCCATTTGTGTTCGATCATAAATTCGTCATACATTGGTTTGTAATGAAATCCTATCGCTTAGGCGTCCCTCGTAGATATTAGGTTATAGTCCCAGCTGCGGTATAGATACGGGGTATTAACGTCCGATTTGTCAAGTTTACTTGGTACTTGCTGACATCAGCTAGACACAGCCCATTTGTCACTGAACAGTTGAGCAGAAGGACTCCGTTGATACTTGAAAATTCGGACACCTACGTCGTAAGCTTCAATCCGACTACATATGCCCTAAATATCATCGAGTGATTTATCTTTCGCCTTTTTCGCCATGAGGGCGAATTGATCATGACAGCGAATATTAGTATGCAACATACAATGTATAGTAATTACATGTGAATTGCAAACCATGGATTATATCGGAAAAGGGTGAATATTTGACTGGGCTAAAGTTCCCCGGTATACAAAATTTTATTACATACTTACTGAAAAATACGTTTTATATATATATATATATGCAATACGACACAATTGCTTTAACCTATATCAGCCTTTGCCGTATCACCCCCCTAAACTCGTATCAGCCCTCTCCGTATCAGCCCGTAAAACACGTATCAAATCTCTTTTGGAAAATAGATCATAAGATAGAAGATCTTTCCGTATCTTATAAGTAAGTATGCAATAAACAGAATAAAACATGCCCTTTTCCATATCACACCCTGTATCAACCCTCGACCAATATTAGCCCTCGGGCTGATATTGCAGTCTCGGGTTGGTACTGGGTGTGACATGGAAAAATGCATGCATTATTCTCTATATCTCTACTCAACTAAACTATATAATAAGGAATGATGAACTGCCAAAGAGCATAGTGCTACTAGTAGTTATTACATTTCTACACACCCCTGCAGGTGGGATATCGGGAAAAGAATGCACATGCTGTTACCGACTGCAAGTATCGTAGGAGGCGACCAATGCGGGAACCCCCTGTAGAATAGGATTTACTTTGGTGTCCTCTATTTGGGGACATAAAGGCGACCAAAATAAATCTGCTGTACCCATTGCAATATTTGGGATCTTTATCTTTCCTTCTACTTCTAACTACCTTTTATTTCCTAGCGCATTGTTTGGTAACACCTCACTTTTGGCTTGAATGATGAGCGTTCGCCCAGGTGAGGAAGGCTAAAGTCATAAAAAAATGGTAGTTGTTATTCCCTAATTAACATTCAGCATTTAGGGGAATGGCAACAACTGGTTCACCCGTTGTCAGTTTAATGTGACCGGTTGCAATGCTGTGCTGGTTTTATGATATTTCATTGATATAGCACTATGAAGTCGGCATCAGATACGCGCTATCACAAGGAGGCAAGCAAACCAACATACCCTGTATCCTGCATACACATATTCAAGCACGCATACACTATGCACTTGGAGGCACGTCCTTAAATGACCTTGGCTGTTAATAGGACGTTAAACAAAATTAAACCAAACAAAACATTTCTACAGAATAACAGAGAGTGTACTTCTACCTAACTTACTGATGGTGTAGGGTTCCTTCACTAAACAATTTGTTGAAGATATCTCCTCTTTTACGGTTTTAATATTGTGATGGTACAGATATTCCGGATATTCTTGAGGATATCGTCACCTAACTTACTGACTTCATGAAGTATGGATTTACTTAACCTACAAATGCTTAGGATATCACTATCCATATGCATTACAATGCCAACAGTAATAGCAAATTCCTTATTTAAGCGAGTGCTAGTTTTTCGCGACTCTGGGTTTCAACTGACAATTGACAGTTGGTTCGAAAGTGATTCGCAGAGAGAAGGATAACAGATGTATGCTTTTTTTTAAATGCACCATGCACAATCATCTCGCTGATACATTTTCATGGATATATTCATTCTTTTTTTTTTCATATTTATTTTCATTATTTTACTCTCTCCAAAAGGATAGGATGCAAAAAAATAAAAAATAAAAAAAAAGGAAATAAATGAAGAATTTTGACGTATGTTTGGGTCATTCATCAATGTTAGATCAATAAGCTATTACAGATGTTCTAGCTCTATCTCCCCTGACCGATATGCGGTTTGTAATGGCCCGTACAACATGCTCTTACAGCTCGCCTTCACACATTGACTGACATTGACTTTATTATGCGCTAGCTCGCCGTATTGTTCTGAAGGATGGTACAGAGTGTTCCTGGTTACACTAGGGAAAGGAAACAACAGTCCATGAACCCTAGTTATATTTGCTTTGGAAGGAAGCATACGTATAAAACGGGGTCATCCGACCTCTCAGATGTATTTGTAGATACTGACCAAGTTCTGAGCAATGTTTATTCATATGGTCCATTGTTGTGACAGACCGATGCTACATTTAATTCTCATACTGCAATATCATTTGCTTTTGTACGGACCAATACACAATTGTCCGCTCTTTAGAAAAAAAGAACTTAACATTTTGTACAACAGTACTGAAACAAAGCAATCCAAATGTATGAAACCACTGTAAACCATCTTTCTGGCCCCGGTTTCGTTACCGCATGGAAATGTTTTACTTTAGTTTATCAATAGGAAATCATTATTTGATTAAAGTAATATAATTCCCGAACTTCTGTAATGTTTGTTTATGGAAAAATCTCAAGTTTAAGAATTAAGTCCCCGAAAGACAAACACTTTAATATAACAACGTAAAATATGGCACCAAATATACCCTCGTTAAAATAAGAAATAGTGTTAAAAGAATATGTTATTTTCGAACATTATGTCCGGAACCAAATTCTATATTTAGAATTCTGTATGAGCTAATGATGTCCATCCTTTGTTTGTCACATCAGTTCCTGTTATTGTCTTTTTTCGTACAGACTTCGTTTTCTGATGTTATCTTTGTGCATTGAAAATGTGCTATATTTATCCTTGTTTACTTACTACTTTATAAGTAAATTACGTCGTTTTTCTTTACAAGCATTATCACTTCAGCTAAACATATATATGAGGGTTTAGTGTAAAGTTGGAAGCAATACAATAGATAACATTGCATTGAAGCTTCTGATTTATTTCTGATATGACGGTTCGTTTCGTTTTTATTGTAGCGACAAAAATGCACTTTTACAGAAAACTATGTTATCGAATGGTCCGTCTCTTATATTATCAAGTAGTAAAACTAAATGCAGAAATTGATTATGACATATGAAATAGATGTTATCGACTAATTATTGCTTTATATCAAGATTTTGCCGGTTCCTAATCATCGAGTGCTGATAGTTGGCGTGTGTCCTGATTTCCTTGTGCAATCAATGAACATGTGATCTCGTGTTTTACAGGCGACTGGTCACTGACTTAGGCGGCAAATCCAGGACCTCAGCATCAGCAGCGCACATTGTGGTGGGAAACGGTGGTACCCAACATCATCGACCTCCAAACTGGCGGGAAACGTCGTCATACGAACAATGTTTCTCCTCACAATTAAGAGCCCCGGGTTTCGTCAACTTGAGCACGTGATAACGTGAAAATCTACACTCACGTGGAGAACACGGGCATGAAACATGTCCAACCTTCAAGACAATTGTTAAAAATCTTTGATCTCAGCAGGAAATGTATAGATGCCTAAAAGAACTCGAATAACAGTTGACCTAGTTATAGGTACTTACATCTATAAGGTCAATGCATTATAGCGTTAAATGATTTATCTTATTGTATAAATAAGGTACTAATAGAACAATCCGTCGAACAAAACTGTATCCAGTGTTTCAGACTTACTTACAGTGCAGAGAAGTCACAAACTTACTTAAAGAGACTAAAAAGTGTTTCAGCCATCTACCTGTGTATTAAGTGTGAGTACATAGAAGTCACGATCTTACTTAAAGAGACAGAAAGATCGAGAACATTTGACGTACTTTATTTACAAGACGACCGGCTCTTTTGGTGGAAAACTACTTCAGTACAACATCCCCGGATGTGACAGTGGCTGAGTTTTCTGTCGTTATCGTCATCAAACGAACTAGCAAACACGTCTTAATTCCTCACCATTTCGCTGGACAATAAATCGAAAACCTTTTTTCGCGTCTTAAGTTGAAATTGCTTAACGGAAATACGTTATATGTAAAAGCTTTGTGAGTGACGAGATAAATTGTCAACGTATTGAAGGGGATTATAGAGGCATTAGTGTATAACATTCGGGAATCCGTATAAATAACTACTAGATACTTCACCATATAGAGCGTGTTATACCAAGACGCTCTCACCAAGTTTCAAAGACATTTTATGGTATTCGTCATTACCAGATCGATAGCGAGGCCATTCTGACGGGTTTGACAATTTAAAAATATATAGCCCGGCCACAGCGTTCGTGCAGTCCAACTGACTGACTTAATTCTTCAACACACAGCATTGATAACATATTACACGGAACCGGTAAGAAAAACCGGAATTTATGGTGATTTTGATTGTTTATCGTACAGAAACATAAGAACTAATCAAAACTTTTCGGGATTATTGTAATGTCTGACACGACACTGCCATTAAATCCGGAATAGGTAAGCCGAATCTGTAAGTGAGTGGCGTCGAGGGACATTATTGAGAAACACTGCAGACGAACACGCATCTATGTCAGCTTGAAGTGTACTATTTGGCAAGAAATGGATGAAATGACAACAGCATTAAGAAGCTTACAATTTCAAAGTAGATGCATAACATTTTGCGATAGTTTTGTGTAAGAAAGGCACGCATACAATTATTCATGGTTTTAAAATAACCCGAAACATCTCCTTTTTAATTCTTTTTGCAATCGATGTCTATTCTGTTCTAGATATCAGTTAAAAATACACTAGAAAAAACTCGGCTTGTTTAATAACAATTTATTTACAAACTGATCAGTCGGATCTTCTGTTTATCAAACAAACACCATCAGTTGATTGCGAAGAATTACAAGTAACAAGTCAACTAAAGGCGCCGTGAATCAAATTAAAACTTGACTGTATACGTCTCTTGGAATATTTTTTAATCATTCGGCATTTAAACACTGCTTTCCACTACATGAAGTGAGGGATTTTTTTTCCATTGAAGTTGATGTGTTTAAACCATCCTCTTTTTAACTGTTGACCTGCATACTTAAAAGAAACAGTGAAAAAATAACTCTTTAAAGGGTCGATGCGCTTTACAATTGCCGGATTATTGACACAGCATGTTGATTCCTTGACGTGGTAAGGTAGATCAACGACCCTATTTGTGATTAGGACAAACGTACATATGTTTATCTGTGTATGACCAGGCTTTATGAGAAATTGAGTGCTATAGCTTGAGGAAAGTGTGTCATCGATTATCGAACACAACACGTTGGGCCTGGCTTCATAACATGATGTGCTCAATGGAGACAAATAACATGTCAAAAACAATCCTTGAGAGCTGGAACAATATGTAGATTTCTATTTTTAAGGGATTTAAAGTCAGTGAAAATTCAGGATTCCATGTGTTAGCTTCGACAAGCATTAGCAGCGGAAAACAGAAGGTAAAATGGCGAATAATTTCAGTAATGTCTCCTTCCCGCCAAACACTAATTGGGAGGGTTACGTGACGTCAGTATTCATGTCATTCCTGATCGTCCTAACTCTTGTAGGTAATATGTACGTGGTGGCCGCCATTTTTATATATAAACCGCTGAGGAGCGTTCAGAACTTTTACATTATATCTCTATCAGTGGCCGATATGGCTGTGGCCATACTCGTCATGCCGTTTCATATCTCCAATATATTATTCAACGAATGGATTTACGGATTTGCATTTTGTGACCTGTGGTTGACATTTGATATTTTATTGTGCACGGCATCCATCTTAAATATATGTGTTATTGCTATGGATCGGTACTTCGCCATACATGACCCTTTAAACTATGCTGCTAAAAGAACGATAAAGCGTGTGTCGTTTATGATAGTGGCTGCCTGGGTAACGAGCGCCGTCATTTCGGTACCTCCATTGTTTGGATGGAGTGACAAATCACACGGGAGTTTGCTCGATCCCGAGAGTGGACAGTGCCATCTGACGGAGGAAAGGGGCTTCGTAATATATTCCGCCTGTGGTTCATTCTATATTCCTCTCGCTATAATGTCATTTGTGTACCTGAAAATATTTTTGGCCACCAGAAAAAGGCTTCGAGAAAGGGCTAAGGCGTCTGCGGCCACAAAACTTTCTTGCATGTCTGGAGTTCGGCCTAGCCCAAATATCAGCAGTGACCCCGCGTCTGAGGCGAGCGCTGAGCCTGTGGCAAAGGAGAACACAATCACAACAGCCACGTCCAAAACGGTGACTACAAAGAACACGGGTGGATCATCTGGGGAAACACGTGTATACCTAGCGGTGAACAATAACCCGGAATCAGCTCAAAAAATATCTACATTCTTCGAGCAAAAGCAGAAAATTTCTCTTTCTAAAGAAAGACGGGCAGCTCGAATTCTTGGTTTCATCATGGGTGCGTTTATTTTTTGTTGGCTTCCGTTTTTCCTCTATTATGTTATCATGCCGTTCTGTCCGGGTTGTATAAAGGACGGAACAGCCACTGTTGAGATGTTTGTAGTGGTTCTCGGATACGTGAACTCCAGTCTCAACCCTATCATTTACACAATCTTCAACAATGACTTCCAGAAGGCGTTTCAGTATATTTACGTCAAAAAGTTACGGTGTAAAAGTTCAAGGTCGACTACAACGATAAAAATTAATGGTCAAACAATGGTGTGAATTGTCGGTACCATTGTAGATAATTCAAATGTTTTTTAAAAAAAATCTTTAGCATAACCGTTTTAATGGAAGTGAATGTTTTAACGTGAAATGTGATTTTTCTTTCTTTTCTTTCAGTGAATCGATTGTTTTTATCAATCCTTTTTTCTTAAAAAGTTGAGATAATGTTCTTACCTTTTTTTCAATATATTTGTTGTTCATAAACATCATTTTAGTATGACGTAGATCATTTTCAACCTGGTTTTTATCTTAAGCTTCTCCATACCACTGGCAAAAAACTGTAGCTAAGTATTGGAAACCTCTTTCTTTCCAACATGACTATAGCTTTGATAATGAGTGTAAAATCCAACTGGCTAGACCGGGATTCGAACCTGGGACTACAGATATTGATAATATCGCTCTAACCGATAAACCTATCTATTCAGTGAAGATATATCAAAACGGAAGTTAATGAAAAGTTATTGTATATACTCAGTAAGAAAAAACACAGTGAATTGGTACAGGGATTCTTAAGAGGCTATATAAATGTAAGAGAGTTTTCTCCAATATCGACCTTATTTTCTTTTACAGATTTTCGATGACTAACCAAACACGATACTTCGTAATTTGTGTTTACTATTCCAACAACATTTTAGGTCTTGCTAAACGTGTGTTCTGTATACTAATGGTCCCCACGTAGTGTCATATCAGACAGGTTTCACAGTAATTTCATTCACATTGCGTTATTCTGGCCTGAATAAATCATAAGGACCAAACATCAATTGTTAATGTGGAACAATTTAACGTGCCGATATAAATAGGAGCCGTTTCTTGATTTTGTTCATTATTTTTAAACTATATAAATATTAAGCCTCAATACCGAACCTTGCCTTATACCGCATTTACTCGGATAGATATGTTTTTGGTTATTTTCATATACAATTTTTTCTAGTGCTTTTGCAATTTCGGCGTTTCGGCGTCAGGCATTGCTGATGGGATTTTATTAATTGAAACAATCATGTCCAGCCCGCTCGTGCTTACTTTTACAAAGGTCTCCTCGGGCATGAAAAACAAGGTCCTGTGGACATGCAGAATCACACAGGGTGTGGGAATCGTTGTGATCAATACCAATTATTTCGTTATCCATCGTCGCCGTTTGTCATTTAGTTTCTTATCATGTAGCAAACGTTTAATGTTGAGATCGATTATATTTACGTTTTTTCAGATCACGTGGTTCGGTCGAAGCACCATTACTATAAGTATTTGTACTGCCATTAGTTATTGTCATTTCCTATTGTCTCAATATACCCCATGTGGGTTTTTTAAAACTAACCTACTTAACTTCAGAATACTTTGACAAAACTGCATCCTCGATACTCAGGTGTTTGGTCCACTTTCGCTCTTTGCACCCCTGGAATATGTCATAGCAAAATCGAAGACTCAGTGTGCACCACCGTGTGGATGAGACGATAAGACAAGTTTGATCCTTTGATGTACAGCAAAAGAATCGATCGGTCGCGTAACGATAAAATTGACTGGCTTTGAAGTCGAGTGTCACTCCTCCGTGATTTGCAAAGGACATGCATCAGCCTAGCGATTGGAAATGTTTGTTTAACCTGAGACCAATGAGCGTAACCACCGGAGTTTCGAGAATGACAAAACTAGAGAAAAGCCATTAAAATGACAATTTGTTATATTACATATATAATTCGGAAAGCCTTAAACAGAGTTTCTACTATTTCTGATCGTCCAATGTTACTAATCCATTTTAATGCACACACATGAAGACAAATACTACTGGCATTACATCAGCTGATGGGCGGACAGACCATCAGCCGAGCGGACAATGCCAGTCTTAGGTGTGATGTGAAGAATCGTAGACTTTCAGCAAAATCACAAGTAATCCTTTTTTCAGACTATGTGTTAAGTAGGATAATTCATAACAGTATGTGAAAGTGTTCGAGATGTTTGTTATTTCATCAAAAATAGTCTCTGACTTTCATAATCATAACAGCCTTTGCTGAAGTATTCTTCCATCTGAAACGTTCCTTTTTATTATGACAGGATACGACTGTCTGTCAATATTACAGATGAAAGCTGATCTATGTTTTTCATATAGAAACGCTTACTTGCTTTTATTGCATATTGTCCACAAAAGCGACTCGATACTATTTTCAGCAACTAATGACAATTTCTCTTTCAAAATTAAAAATTGTTAGCTTAAGATTTGTTAATTTCAGTATTCGAAATCGTTTTCATTTTAAGTTATTTTGACTTTCACATTTTTGATTGTTCATCTTATATCAAGAGACACTGTTTGTTGTGTGTCTCCGTATTTTTTTGTAAACAACACCGGAATTATGCATGTTCAGAAAATTGTTTAAACTAACAAGCGAGGCCAGTCATTCTGAGAACTTTTCATCCTCATCTATAAACTATTGTGTTGGATGATATTTTACGACATTTCAGGTTAATATTGATCCTTGTTTTTTCATTTGACGTGTACATATTCGTTCTTTATGGATTTCGTTTTATCATTGAAGCAATAAACATATCTTAAAACACTCGAGTACGCCTTTTTTATTTACGGCAGTGAAGTGTAAACAGATCGATAAACGGCCATGTGAAATTCTATATTTATATCGAGATTAACATATATCGATTAGATCTGTGTTTTTATTCATGAATGACAATTGGGTTTTTTAACAGATTATATCAAGCTAAAGAAATCGATAGCGAAAATTGATTTAAATAAATATTTAGCATGTCGTACTCGGTCCTATCGATTATGGTGTACAGGTATGAAACAGGTATAGTGTACAGGTATGGCACAAGTATGGTGTACATGTAAGTGTACAGGTATGACAAAGGTATGGTGCACAAGTATAGTGTACAGGAATAACACAGGTATAGTGTACAGGCATGTACAGGTATTATACAGGTAAGCTGTTCACGTGTGCAAAGTACAGCGGAGAAAGGTTAGGAAATGGGAAATGATAGACGTTTATGGCCAGGATTATACGGGATTATGATTAGTTTTACAACATAAACAAGGATTTCTCATGGGAAATACTTGATGTATCACCCCATCATTTGGAGTCGTCGTTGCCAAACCTTAACAAATCAATGATTTTATGAAGAATTGAGGTCAATGCTTTTGTGAGACCGCTGAGTCTTGGTCTAAAGTCTCACAATACTTGCATCTTTTCAAGAAAAAATAAATTCATCCTGCCGTGAAGAGAGATGAGATTTACATAATAAACCATAACTCGCTTCCGTTGTTCGGCCAAGCATATTTTCTATAATACCCTTAGGATGCTGGACCGGCAGTGAGATATGCGAGTATATCTAACGCGATTAACGGGAGTAAAGTGGTGCTGTAGACCAAAGATAACGAATTATTGCTTACTTTCACAGGGGATTATCTTCAACATCCTAGCAATTTCCTTCCACGAGAGGACTGATCGTGGTTTTCATTACGACTGATACTTGGAGTATGTAGAAGAAACCTGCAATTGCTACCTGAGGGCGTTAACCTTTTCCAGCAAATCAAACAGTGTCTTTTTCTCTTTTTTTTGATAATATTGCAATACTATTTAAGCATCTTTTTATTGTTGTAGGCTATTATGAAGTGTAATGTATTTTACTCCGCTTCAACGTGCCTGGTAGTCAAAGCGCAAAAATAATGATGCTTTTTCCTGCTTTTACGATATTCTTTTAATTCGCAAAATATGTCATTTTGTTGATTTAAAAGAATAACTTCAAAATCGTTCTAAATTAAACCTGCTGAAGCAGGTTCCGTAAATAAATCACATGAACAGAAATTATGTTTTCAAGAGAGTTATGTTAGGATGAAACGTAACAGTATAAGTAACCTGGGTTACCGTTAATGATGATTCGCATCTCCTTATTCAAAAGAGTTCGAAAACAAAAGACACTTATATTATTTCTTGTTAAGAATAATAGCTCAGACAATGTTGATCACTTGAAGACAATTTTGAAGGTATAGCGAAATGATGCGCTGTTGCCATTTGCGTTATAAAACCTTTAAAGGGGATAACTCTGACACAAATCACTTGTATAACAGTGTACGTATGTAAGGATGCTAAATTGTCTTCAGAGATAGCCATTCTAGCACTGACTGTGAGTTCATGGCCTTGTAATGTCTGCAACGAATGAAGAAGGTCTATCATTAGATTTTTTTAAAAAAACTGCCATCAGGTCGATTTCTCCCCTAAAATGGAACGCGCCATTGGCAACGTGACGTTTTTCTGTATTTAGTAAGCGTTAATTAAACGGCTTATATACTTAATTCTTGGTCACAAATGGATACTGCTAATCCTATCCCATAATATAGTTACACCACAAATCACATAAACAAGATAATAAAATAATCCTTATATTTTCAGTTTGTTCACTTCATTGCCTCAAAGTTTCAAGAAAAATACACATTTTTTGATAACTTGTCGATAAGCGAAATAATAAGTTTAGGCTTGAACATTTTTTTCTATATCACTATTTATTATAATCAACGTCTCTATTGGTTTTTGAAGAGCGCTAAAAAAAGGTAACTATAAAATTCATTATTTCACGGAAAGATTATCGTAAACACTCCGTTTCGTCTCACTTTATGCACGAAAATAATTAATATTAATTGTTATAGAGGTATAGGGATAAATCAACACAAAAAGGCCATGGATTAAATTACAACTGAAAAGGTTAATACAGTAAAACCTCGATATAACGCCACTTCTTTCTTGCTTTTTCCTAAGAATTCCTTTATGTTTCACTCGATTTATCGCCAAACTTCTTTATAACGCCATCATTTATACGGACAAATAGTGGCAGTATAACGAGGTTTTACTACATACCATCTTTAGCGCCTTTAAAGGGCAATAACTTACATTGCTTACGTCATCATTATCATGACACTTTGAATGGGAACGGCTGATTCACAAAACCTTGTCGATAGACAGTTTTGCGACGAACTAAAAGGAACAGAAACGAACCAAAAACAAAAAAACACGACAACGGATGGTTTCAAAAATTCTTGATGGAAAATGCCCTTCAAAAGAAAAGAAATCGCTGCGATGCATATTTTGCTATTCAAGCTATGAAATAAAATTGTATTTATGGCAATTACCGCAGATGCTATACACCGATCAAAAATCAGCACATCAATATGTGTCTCATTAAAAGACATCGGAATCGAGATGGAAAACCCTTAATTGATTACAAAATTGTGTCCACCTGAAAAGACCTAAGATGACGTCACTTTACAATATGAATAGTACGTACCTTTTTGGAAAAGTTTTCGAAACCTTCCATTATATTACTAAGTTTCCGAATTACACATGGCGGTACAGGAGATGCGCAATATTTGCATTTATAAAACAGGACAGGAACAGTAGATTCCCTTTATACAGGACGTGATCTACTAGTGTTTGAATTAAAACAGGATGTGAATGGCAGTCTTATTCGTGTTTTATATAAGTTTTTATTTTTCTTGTACGAGCAACAATATATCGTGTTGAAATGCAAATCTAGAAAAATATAGATATAATAGACAACACGATAAGAATACAAAAGACACCACACTATAAACACAAGAGACAACACACTATAAACACAAGAGACACAACACTATAAAAACAGGATAAAACACACTATAAACGCAAGAACCATCACACAATAAACACAAGAGACACCACACTATAAACACAAGAGACAACACACTATAAACACAAGAGACAACACACTATAAACATAAGAGACAACACACTATAAACACAATAGACACCACACTATAAACACAAGAGACACCACAATATAAACACAAGAGACACCACACTATAAACACAAGAGACACCACACAATAAACACAAGAACCATCACACAATAAACACAAGAGACTACACACTATAAACACAAATGACAACACACAATAAACACTATAAACACAAGAGACACCCAATATAAACACAAGAGACTCCACAATATAAACACAAGAGACACCACACTATAAACACACGCGACAACACACTATAAACACAAGAGACAACACACTATAAACACAAGAGACACCACACTATAAACACAAGAGACTACACACTATAAACACAAGAGACACCACAATATAAACACAAGGGACAACACACTATAAACACAAGCGACACCACACTATAAACACAAGAGACACCACACTATAAACACAAGAGACACCACATAATAAACATAAGAACCATCACACAATAAACACAAGGGACTACACACTATAAACACAAGAGACACCACAATATAAACACAAGAGACACAACACTATAAACACAAGAGACATCACACAATAAACACAAGAACAATCACACAATAAACACAAGAGACACCACAAAATAAACACAATAGACACCACACTAATAACACAAGAGACAACACACTTTAAACACAAGAGACAACACACTATAAACACAAGAACCATCACATTATAAACACAAGAGACACCACACAATAAACACAGAAACCATTAGACAATAAACACAAGAGACAACACACTATAAACACAAGAGACAACACACTTTACACACAAGAGACACCACACTATAAACACAAGAGACACCACACTATAAACACAAGATTCAATAGTCGTTGTTAAATGTAGCGTAAGTACTGGGGATCAACTTTTCTTGTTGGTCGTTGCATTCGTTTGCAATCCAGCATCAGAAATATCTTTGTCACTGTTTCGTTAGACTTGGATTTGCAAATTTTCGGTAACTTATAGTCCTGATATATGTATTGACATCATAAAAGAATTATTCAAAAAGAATGAAATAGCTGTTAGCTAATTGGAAAACAACTCGTGCAGGATATCTAGACACCTTCTTTAAGAAAACGTAAACAGAAAACGTATAAGCGACAATACGGCTGTGTTAGTGGTATGCATTTAGATTGATTTACATTTAAATAATAAACTTCATTTTTAGAAATCAGCTCAAAATAAAAACAGTTAAAATGCCACAGGCAACATTTAAATCAAAATATTTAATGATAAAATGCTCAAAATTAATATTGTCAAATTTAAACAAGGAAACAATGCTCCATATAGCAGTAATAAGGCCCTAGGATATACATGTAGTCATTCACCGCTTTATAGATCATCCAGTTACCTTGAACCTACAGCAGGAGGAAATCTCACGTGATGTCGGAACTCACGTGATAGGTCGCTATATATCCTAGGCAACGGTATTATCTCAGATTGAAAATCACGTAGATTACAAACGGAATGCATAGTTCATTGAACGATTGCATGATTCAATAACGTACCCGACCGACTCTGATTAACAGTTTAAATTTTTCATTAAAAGATAAAAGAGTTAAGAGAACCTGACTTATGTTTGCAACGATAACAGACGTACTGGATAGAGAACGTTTCTGATGACATCGAAAAACACTGAACCGGACAATTGGAAGAATAACGAATCTTCAAATTATGTCGCTTTTAATTGGGTTGACATAAAAAAAAAAAGTGTATATGTTACGACCATGTAGCCTTAGATCTCTGAGCGCAAACACATACAACATTTGTATGGGGTAAATAAGATAAAGCACTGAATTGTGACATCAGGCTGTGTATTGACTGAACGACTGTAAATTAAGCCCGGAAGACTTTTAAAAAAACACCGTTTATTGCTTAATATTTCATTATTGTATTTCATAAGGACACCATCAAAACCTTATTTGCAAAGAGACAAAAATGATATTTTTGCTAAAATAATATTTACATTTAAGTAAGTACATGTCGTTTAGTACAAATATATATATATATTGCCAATGGTGAAACTGAAGCGAAACTGTAGATGTTTTTGTCAAGACCTGCCTAAAAAATTACTCGGGTCAAGCACTGACCAAATTGCTTTTCTGAGCTTATAACTCACAACGTGACGAAAAGGAAACTCGCCCGAGGCAAAGAGATGACCTGTTTTATAACAATAAATCAATACTATCTTTGTCGTCTAATGTTAAGATTCCTCGTCATCTGTACACGGTCGAATACTGGTCGCATCTACGAATATCCGGGGAATAAAAGCCAAGGATGGAAATATCCTTTCCCGTTTCTCAAAGTAGCCACATCTGTATAGTAGTAAATAAAAACAAAAGTCGCAAAAAACTCACAACATAGAGAAAATCTATTGCAAACGAAATATAGAATAAAAGATAAGTATTGAGATCAAGAATAAACAAGTCAAACTTCCGGAATATATGCGTTACTTCAAGGAAACATATGTCGCTGAGCTTAAAATTACTGTAATAATTGATTTATATTCTATTTCAAAAAAATATTTTGACATTTTGATTTTAGCAAAAAAACGAGAGCAACTCCGGCACTTCGACGCCTTAACTACTACAGATCATGAAGAACATTTAAGGAAATTTTACTGCCTGGTCTAACTGTGAAGCAATAACTCGAAAAATATGTTATTTTATAACCCATGCGTCATTTTTACTTCTCTCGCTGAACACTTCCTTGGAAAACCGTGGACAATCTAATGTAGTTCATTTTGTTTCTATTTACATTTACTAAAAGCGATTGTCCAGACGTCAATTTCTGGCTGACGTCCCACTTTAACTTTTACTAGCCGCAGACTGAATGATTTCCCAACCGCAACAACATTTTATCAGACTTATTTGCTTTCCTTGGACGACTGGGAGAGAGAAATGAAATGAGGTATGATTTTTGAAAACGTGTTGACCATTCACTGAGCGAGTCTAGCAGACATAATACATAATTGATAAGGGAGGAACATTCAGCTATGCCTTTTGTCCTGCCCTTGTAGACACGTGTTGTTGTTGTCCCAGATATTCATGTGATCTGTTGAACCCTAAACAAAACATATATTCAAATATAGACACACTACTAGAACTTGAACTATAGATATATACAGTAGTCCCCTGTCAAAGCGCCATCTTTTGTTCCGTGCCAATGTTGGCGGTATAACGGGGATGGCGATACAACAGGGTTTCAGTAGGAAAGTCGAATGCACAACACTGGGCTGGCTACCAACCCCTTAGTTTTCATGAAGATTTTCTCCGGTTGCATCTTACTACTAGCTTACCTCACCCTAGTTTTAGAACACAGGATCAGAAACAGACATCCAAGTGATCAAAATCATCACTTTTTTCTAAATAATTCAATAATCTAGAGACGAAGGGCCAGTCTATTACACCACACATGTGAAGCAAACTGTACAGACATAATTTTTAGAAACTTTTCTGCTGACTCAAAGTTTTATTACATTCAGTATCAGCGTTGATTTGGTTTAGTATTGTTTAACGTCCTATCAACAGCTATGGTCATTTAAGGACGGCCTCCGCTGTGTGCAAGATGCATGCGTGTAGTGTATGCGTGTGTGTTTTGGGAGGCTGCGATGGATATGTTCGTGTTTGTCTCCTTGTGATAGCGCGGAGCTGATGCCGACTTTATAGTGCTACCTCACTGAAACATACTGCTGAAAGATAACCAGCAGGACACCCCACCCGGTCGCATTATACTGACAACGGGCGAACCAGTCGCCCCACTCCTTAATTGCTGAGCGTTAAACAAAAGAAGAAACTACCATTTTATACAGACTCTGGTATGTCTCGGTCAGGGAACAGAACCAAAAGCCTTCTTCACAGGGGCGAACGCTCAGCGTACGTTATAAAGATACTGAATACCAAAACACAGAATCATAAAGTGTATATATGTGTGGCAGGGTTCAATTGTACATAGGATTACGTTCGTCTTTTAGCTTCGCGCTAAAAGGGAGATTTCCTTTAGCTCAATTGTAGAGCGTCTGACTAGGAATTCTGGGATAGCGGGTTTTCTTTTTGTGTGTGTTACAAATGGTGTCCATATCTTTCCCTGTGGTGACATGCAGTTATAACCTGGGTTGTCCTGGTGTTCGAGGGCGAACCCATGTATAAAGGAGAAGGAGTGTGAATAGATTTTAATTTTAGAAAAGTTAACGAGCGCCTTCTAGCTTCGTTCAGCAAAGAATATTCCCTTTTCTCAATTGTAGAGTATCTGACTAGGAGTTCTAGGATCGCGGGCTCGATCCCCGGTGGACACTTCCAATGATCTATGTATATACATTACCAACGTTACAATGACGTATTTCTTTCCATAACCCTAGTCATTATCACTGAACGCTTGGATGGTACATATACGTACCTCCGGTTGATAAAAGTGTTTTCTAAAATGCTTTTACTAGCTACTTCCGATACTTTACTGACTACTTTACTGATGAAGACCTTTACTTCAGATTTAAAGGTCAAGTAGGTGTCTCTCTACGATCGTATTGATTCTGAACTATGACGGTGTTTTTTATGGTTTGTTTTCATGTTTCGCAGTAAGATTCGTCTGTTTTGTATGAACACAAACAGTAATTGAAAACTTATATTGCGTATATATACGTATACTTTCGACAATGTCTGGGTAATTCTATACGTTTACCCATTCCGCCCTTAGTGGACAATAAGTTTCCAATTACTGTTCAAAACACACTTATCATTTGTTTTATGTTTCGCGTTGATCAATGTCTTGACTAAATGTTACGGAATAGTTTACATTACAATATATGAAATACAAAAGTTTACATTTCGGTAATATCTTCACCGTAAAAATATATTAAAAATTCTTGACATCTATTGCCTACATATTTTGCGACGCTGTATGTTTTCATTTCGTCAATATCTTTACTGGACATTATGAAAAAATCGTTGATTTATCTGAATTACAGGCTGTGCAATGTTTTCTGTTTAATTTCAAAAGTCAAAATTGTTAATACATATTTGCAGCTGACAATGCAATCTAAGGGTTTACATTTCACATCAATATCTTAACTGAGTGTTATTAAACCTTGTTGACACAACTTCACTACTGACTTTGCAAATGCGATGTGTTTACCTTTCATCAATATCATTAATACGTGTTGATACAACTGCTATACAGACTATATGTGCAATGCTAAATGTTCAAAGTTCGTCAATTTTCTTGAATGAATAGTAATAAGAAAATATGTTGATTCACCTGTTTTCCATAAATATACAGACTATGCAATGATTTATCACATAATGTACTGTGTTAGCCAGTGAACCATGCCCATGTCATATTGTTTTGCGTATTAACCCATGTAATATGACCTATCAGCCCTGTGATTGGTTTGTAAGTTTCAATTGTTTCAATTGTGACGTCACGCCTTGGACAAGTACATGACGTCATAGACTTACGCACTGGAGTAAAAATGGTGGCATTTTACATTTCAAGGTTGCATGAGAATTGTCGTTTTACACGAATAAATGCCACAAATCTTCAGTATGTGATCAAAAGGATCGTGCACGCGTTTTCATTTCATATCAAATTTTCATTTCGTTTTCATTTCAAATCGTCACGAATTTTATCTTGTATGAAATGGAAACTCATGTAAGATCATATATATAAGTTTAAATTTCGTCTGAATCTTTACTGAATACTATTTAAAGGTGTATTTATTCTGTACACTTATGACCCTAACAATAGCGAGTAGTGGCACGGTATACACACTTTGCTGATTATTATTTTTGAAATTACCCAGTACTCCTCTAAATTTTCAAATTCACATAGTAAAGGGTCTTACACACCTGTCCCTCAGTTTCAACAGTAGTTAAGACAATTCAGTTTTCCAACCTTTTGACCTCTAGCTAGAAGGACAAAACAAGTGTTTGATTCAGTGTGATTCATGTATGGCAGAGTATATCTTTTACGTTCATCTTGCTAATCAATGCCATGTGTAATACAGATATGTCACTCATATGAGTTACATGCTCTTTTTAAAGTTATGACTTATGATTATTGAGTCTTGCAAATACTTAAGGTCCATCATAGGAGTTACTGCCAGGATTAAGTAATTGAAAAATAGAATTTAAAGTTTCTGTTGCATATCCTTCAGGAATTGCTGATGTTTAACATCGACAAATCATGATGTCTCTTGCCTATTATGTTCCTCATTTATTGAGCACCAGAGGCGTGCGGCGTTGCCATACATAACTCATTATGTCATCCGGTCAAAGAAAATGGAAATACAAACCAAACCTTGAGTGATGCATTGTGTTCAAAACTCGCTATAACGAGGATCACAAGTGTATAGTTTCTGTATATCAGCCATGCACCTGGCCACCAGGCTGTCGCAATCCACTTAATTTTGAACAATATCAAAATGCAAATTTTACTCTATTCATATATAAAAGAACATATATATCCTTTAGTCACCAATTTTATGAGCTGACATACATCACTTCGACTGAAAGCATTACAATAACGGTACCAGGAGAATACCCAGTGTCAGTGTAGCCCTTTACCCGGCATCCACAAGTTAGACAATCAAATTTAAACTTTTACAGATCCAAGAAGTGGAATACGTTCAATATCCATCAGAAGATTGAAATGCACTTATATTTAGAAGAAAATTTAATCTAGAAAATACATAACTGATTGTTTTTCTCAAGATACAATGGCTTAATAGTAACTTTTGAAAAGATATTATTATCTTAATTACCGCATGAATCGATACGTATTCTTCTCGTGTAGTAATCAGCTTATACTTTACAAGCAGGTGTGTCTAACTTATAACTGTTACATTATGCAGTATTTAGATTCCATATGACCATAATGAAAATAAAATAGTATTCCGAAGGCAAGAATACTGACACGTTTTATTTGCAAGTTCATAGGTATATGAACACTTCTAGCAGGCATTGTATTCATAGGGTTATGAATGCAATTGAATAATGCGAGAATAAAGAGAGAAGCACACGCTTAGAGGACGGTAGACTGTTTCAGGAATACATGTACATTGTATAGGATGCACTGAAGATAGACATTTCAATATATGAAATATTATGGAATTCTTACTTTCATATTTAACAGGCACCGGACTTTATTCAATTTGGATGCAACTGATTTGCGTTAATGGCGGTATGAATGTTATAAAAAAAATCAGTTCAGTTCCCGTATTTAATTGTTTTGTAAAAGTTTTGTAAACATTGGTGTTCATCTTTATGCATAATTTGATGTTATAGTTCAAAACATATTCTATATTGTGAGATTAAGCTTAAAGAGTTTGTTACAGCAGCTTAACTCATTCACCCCTGAAATTCCATAATGAACTATTCCAAACTTTAAATTGGAAGAGTTCAAATGTGGCTTCAGGTGTGAATAAGTTAAAACTGAGGAAAAAAACCCCGCATCATTCAACTTTAATAACGAAATCGCTTACTTTCTTTTCTAATCAAACTGTCAAATGGATACACTAGATGATAGTCTACCCCGCCGTACCGATGTGTCTGTCACATCTCTGGCGCTTTATAGTTATCATAGTCTGTGGTTTATGACTGTTTACGTCACAGTCTGCCTGTAAAATGGTCAATGGAGCCCCGCACATGCGGTAATAAACATGAAAACGATACAGTCGTCGTTTATCTTTTCGCATCCATAGGCATAATAGTTATTGTTTGTTTTTTTAGCCTGTTTCCTGCACCTATAAATAATCAAAGTGTAGTTAATGTTTTGTTCTTCTTCCCTGTTTTTATGGGGTTTTTTAAAATTTTATTTCGTCGTAATGTTGTTTATATATATACATATTTGGGGAGGTACTGAGACACTCTATGCATTTATTATATATATATACTTATCTAATGCATTTTTTCCATTTTTATCTGTGCTTAAGCTGTCTTGACAAATGAGGGGTAGCCGTACTGTATTTTGAAATTCGCGGCAGAATATCGTTGTTATACTGTCGCAAATTATTTTGATTGACCAATCAAATGTCGTGTTACATCTCAAATGAATTAGAATACTAGTTATACATGTATGTAATGGTATCAACTTTTAATGTTATTGTGTTCATCACATCAGCACAAAGTGATGTCAGTGTGGAAGAATCAAAGCAAACACGAAAGACATCAAGTCATTACAAAATAGTATGTAATAATGAAACCTCACGAGACTGAAGTGTAAACGAGACTTAGTGGTGTCCTGTGTCAGAAGGCACCAGAGTACAGGAATGTATGTAAAATGTTAACTAATATAAACTTTAATGCAATGCTAAACTATATAGGACATAGACGTGTCAATGTTTTTGGAAAAATTGAGACTGAAACGTAAACAGGTTTTGGAGGATTTCACTTGATATGGATTAGAACACACATCTTGTAGCGGTGCCCTAGAATAGAAACACCGTATATATCTTACCATAGAATTGCGGACATCTTTCTCCCGGACGACTGCGACACAGACTCATTTTCTTGTCGTATTCACTTTGATCAATTGCAAAAATCTCCTATGAACGGAATTGCAATAACTTACAACATTGTAGCACAACCGAATGTGGGCTGTCATTTGACTTCCGTCATATTGTGTATCAAATACAATATTAAACTCGTAAACGGTGCCAATATCAGAACTTCATATGAAATGGGCCTTCACATAATCGAAGCCGCAGCAAAATACACGACACTTGATCAGTATTATCAGGTAACCACCACTTAATGACGCATTGGAAATCATTAAGTTTTCTATAACAGCCTCACCCCTCTACCCTATATAAACATAGCTGAAAATTACAATGAAAAAAAATGCAGACAACGAAAAATGTGATAAAGCGTGGGCAAAATCAGACGGGAACACAAGAGAATACCAAAGATTCAACAAAACCCTAATTAAAATTCAAAATCCATAAAACTAGTACAAAATATGAACAAAGACTTACATTTGGACCCCTGAAAAAGTACAAGGAAACTATTACCAGGTGTTCCGGAAGGGTAAGCGTTTTCTGCTTCATCGACGAAACCCGTCATGCAAATCTAGGTCAAATCCAAATAATGTCATGTCCTCATACCGGGAACCGGGGCAATGTCAACAAAACCAACAGGCACACTAATGAGAATAACCAAAAACATCGACCTGTTTTTCTCAACAAGATCATGACGATTGATCATACTACTTGTCCATAGTCTTCATTAACCTTCATCATTGGAGACCCTGTGCTATATTTGTGTCCGTCAGCAGTCGACATTCATCACCGAAGTCATGATAGTCGGGGCAAGCTCTTGAATAACGAATAAACTGCGACATGACAAGAAAGGGAAAGTTCACAATCGGAACGTCGAAATCGTGCCACTTATCGTAGAAGTATTAACCCGCCCTTGTTGGTCATGATGTAAGTGAGGATCGAGGAATACAACTGAAGTAGAAGAGTTTGTAGTGTCTTTGATTTCAAGCTCAGTGGTGTATAAAAGATTGATGAGGTCAATACATGTCTTGTTCATTAAAGACAGTTCATCATCGATATTTCTGAATGTATAATTGAATGATAAGTTTATCAATTAATTCAGCTTCATATGAAAACAAAAGCAAAACGACTAAATGAGGGGTACAGTTTGTTCCCATAGAAATGACTACAATCTGCTGGAACATCGTGCCCCCGTAGTCAACAAAGATAAGAACCGCTATCATTATCATAATTTCGTACTAATTATCTTTAATTGTGGCTTTTATTGATGAGTTTGTCTGCACGAGCAAAAATCGATACTGGTTGAGCAAAAACGGGATGTGTACACCCTGAAGTGGAACACAATATCGCGTATATAGAGAATAATACATGTCTTTTTTTCATATCACACCCAGTATCAACCAGAAACTGCAATATAAGCCCAAGGTCCGAAGGCCCGAGGGCTGATATTGGTCGAGGGTTGATACCGGGTGTGATATGTAAAAATGCATTTTTTATTCCTCTGATATATTTTTCTTTTTTGGGGTGTGATACGGCAAGGGCTGATATGGGTAATAGCAATTGTGTCGTATCGCATATACAAAAATCCCGTTTTTATTAGTAAGTGTGTAATAAATACCCGTAAATTATGGAAATAATCATATAATGACTGATACTTGACCAGCTGAAACTGGAGGTAACCCTAACCCTAATGTTATACACTTCATCAAAATGAAAGGTAAATTTTAGAAAGAACGGAAGTAGTATTAGTCGAGCGTTAACAAGGATAAGTCATTACCACTCTCGTTACAGGAACAATACTTTCATGGGGAATATCAAGTGTATTATAATGTCGCCGCTTTTCATTTATTCACAATATAACTCCCTTGGTACGAAAACAGTTATTTGCTTAACATGGAATATCAAATTGATAACTGTTTTAATCTGCCTGTTTAAAAAAAAAAAAAAAAAAATCCGTTAAACGTTAATCCGTTAGTGTTGAAAAAGATCTACAATTAATGAATACACGAGCAAATAACTATATTCATGTCTTTTTGTTATAATCAAAATTAAAAAAAATCATACATTTTTATTATTTTTATTATTTTTATTACTGTAGCTAGCATTTAAAAACAAAAAGTAAATCGTGCATTCGATCATCGTTCATGTAATGATCGGCATGTAATTTCAATTATCACATCCGATTTGTTTTCAAAAAAACCCCACAATAGTGCAGTGACATAACAAACACTAGTATTACATAACAGTCAATAGGTGGATAGATATGAGACAAACAATCAAGAATTGATCAGTTTTGAAATGAACAGTGTTCTGTTACCTGTTGTTTCAAACAAAAATCATGATATTTTGCTGCTTGTGGCAAAATGACAACAACGTGTCAATAATTGACGCGCAAGTCGTGTAAAAAAAGGGCATAACGTGGAGAAGTAAAACCATATCTATTAACATTGAAAGTACCTACGTATTCATTTTAGTAAAACAATATTGTACATTGTTAATGATACCAATAAATCATTAATCATCGGCATTGTTTGACAATACCGTTGGAATTGAACCAATATGTCATACCATGCTATTATGAGTCGTATTGGTCCATATTTAACACACTGATAGACAATCATGTCAAAAGCTGAAATGTACAAACACAACACTTCCTTCAATCGGACTGTTCTCTCGATCGAGCGATCGATCGAATTTGCCATGAACGATTTACGTAAAAAGCCAACGAGACCGTGAATATGTTATATATATATATATACTTTTGATAAATTATTTTTTATGAATAACAGTCAAACTTTACGCTGCTCTTAAATTAAATATGTGTATTAAATAATGTTGACAGCCATTGTGCTATATATGTACCAGCCGATAGCCATTTCTTTTGTAAAAAAGTCGTATTCCAATAATATGGGAATGTATATATGGCCAGCGCAATTAAGGGACTCAATACCCATGCATGCAAGGTGTGAAAAAGTGCTTGCATCACGTTTAGCACCTTTATGCTGTGTAACCAAGAGTGTACTCCAAAACCTGTATTCAAATACCACTGTTTGGCAGCGAATATAGCGGTCTATCATTATAATTGGTCTGTTAATACAGGTTTAGTGAAACAAGACAATAATTGCAGTGATCTCTTAACACATGTGGTCTCCTAACTGAGGTGCACTCTCAAACATGTTATACTGTGATTAACTCATACCTATCGTCCAGATATCGTACAGGGAACACTTACCTGAGATTCGAGCTTTCAGAAGAGTGGGTTGAATTTAGCATTTAGGGTTGATTATATGGGGGTTCATTATTCGAAAAACTAAATCGCTGGAGATTCGACTAATCCACTCCCAATATAATAACTAACCCGCTGATAACTTCAGCCAGCTTTAAAAAAATGGGTCTTCCTGGAATACCAAAATAACAATAAGCATTATCAACCTATTCAGACCTAGAAGGAAAATGTGGCTAAAACCTGTATCCAAAGCATTTTTTCAGAACCGATCTATTTTCAAAACCGGCTTATAGTCGAGTTATATTTGACTGCAAAGAATCTACGACTATCATTGAAGGCCGGCCTACTTTCGAATGAAACTATTTCCGAGAACTACAAACTACTGTACACCAATACTGAAATCAATAAGCTGCGGTCGTAAAAAGGAATTTGATATTCTCTTTCCCACGTTTCAAATGTATAGATTAATTAAACTATCTTTGTATTCTTCGTCCTCATGTAATGACTTGTTACATATGTATTGACCTCGAAATAGCAATAGCAAATACAAACGAACAAAAATTAAAAAAACAAAATTTCAGGAGACAAAAAACTAAAACAAATGAATCTAACAATTGGGTTTAAGTCTGCTTGTCAGATATACAACACTTACTCATCGAATATGTACTCCTGTATAGAGCACACAAGTCAGCGTCCTTATTTACGTTCATTCACAAATCTGCTCACGAAGACGCAAACACAGATCAATGAATTATAATGCGGTGCCTTAAGCAACCAACAACAGAATGAGGCTATCACCTTCTAAATTACCTGCGTCTACTCTATCCTCGTCCTTGAAGAATTCAGAAAACGGCCTCAGCCACTTACGTAGTATACAATACTCCATAATGTCGTTACATGTAAGCTATCATTCATCTGTCGGCTACATGTATCTTTTGTCCACTAGCCACAACTTTACCCTGAAGTACTCCTTTACATGATTAAGGATAAAAACGACGACATCCTGACTCGCTTCTTGCTCTCGATGCACGTTCAGATTGCTACCTAGGGATCTGTGGTGATTTCTTTAGGTGGATTTAGGAACAAAACTAATTCCCTGACCAGAACTTAGACGTAAATTCATTATCTGACCACAATGAACCTGGACAGACAGGACACAGTATGATTGGTTCCGGTTGATTTGCATAACGTTGTTATGACTGACCATTGCAAGCTTCCCGTTGACACAGAATACAAAAGTATCACAGAAGACAATGATTATAAACAACACCTCTTGCGTCCTAATTACTAAAAATAAAAATAAATGCGCTTAATTTACGTGTATAATAATCGCTCTACTTTTGCTCAAGGTTATACATGCTACGGGATAAAATTCGTTTGCAATTTGCTTTCTTGTTAGAGACACAGTATTAACAAGACTGTTTATCAAACTTAGTGATTTTCCGTCCTATCAGCATCATTGTTATTGACGTATAAAACCTTTATTAAAACGTCGGCGTAAATTCCTAAAAAGTAAACTTTAACAAGTTATGTTTGAATCATTCGTTAACTTGGTATTTGTTTTCGACTTTCTGTTAGCCGACGTTACACTATTCGTCCAGGTGGCTGCTACCTGTCCAAAAACCAAGTTTTGATAGGTTTCAGTACAAGGTTATGGATTGTATAACAAGAGTGCTCTCTCAAAACAGCACCGATCTTAGTTGTGATGAGGCCAGTATTGTACTGGTAACCAGTGATGTTTGCTTGAGAGAAAAGACAATCAGTTCTCTCTCTTTTCTGATTAAGCTTAAACTAGCTGCCCTTCACCCTTGTCTGATGTCTGACAGACAACCTTTCTTAATTTCTAATACGATACCTCAGCTGTTGTCTGGTTTTATAACAATGTATATATGTGTGTCGTCATAGTAACAGTGATTGCAGAGGTCACGATGATGAGAACTCTCCCCAATCGGTCTTAATTGGTTTGGTTTACTTTGTACTTTACGTGCCAGGTTTTAGTGACGGAGAAAAACCTGGGATTTAGGAACAAACGAATTCCCTGACCAGAACTTAGACGTAAATTCATTATCTGACCACAATGAACCTGGACAGACAGGACACAGTATGATTGGTTCCGGTTGATTTGCATAACGTTGTTATGACTGACCAGTGCAAGCTTCCCGTTGACACAGAATACAAAAAGTATCACAGAAGACAATGATTATAAACAACACCTCTTGCGTCCTTATTATTAAAAAATAAATTTAAAAAATGCGCTTGATTTACGTGAATAATAATCGCCCTTCTTTTGCTCAAGGTTATACATGCTACGGGATAAAATTCGTTTGCAATTTGCTTTCTTGTTAGAGACACAGTATTAACAAGACTGTTTATCAAACTTAGTGATTTTCCGTCCTATCAGCATCATTGTTATTGACGTACAAAACCTTTATTAAAACGTCGGCATAAATTTCTAAAATGTAAACTTTAACAAGTTATGTTTGAATCATTCGTTAACTTGGTATTTGTTTTCGACTTTCTGTTAGCCGATGTTACACTATTCGTCCAGGTGGCTGCTGCCTGTCCAAAAACCAAGTTTTGATAGGTTTCAGTACGATGTTAAGGATTGTATAACAAGGGTGCTCTCTCAAAACAGCACCGATCTTAGTTGTGATGAGGCCAGTATTGTACTTGCAACCAGTGATGTTTGCATGAGAGAAAAGACAATCAGTTCTCTCTCTTTCTGATTAAGCTTGAACTAGCTGCCTTTCATCCTTGTCTTATGTCTGACAGACAACCTTTCTTAATTACTAATACGATACCTCAGCTATTGTCTGGTTTTATAACAATGTATATATGTGTGTCGTCACAGTAACAGTGATTGCAGAAGTCACGATGAAGAGAACTCTCTTAATTGGTTTGGTTTTCTTGTGCTTTACGTGCCAGGTTTTGGTGATGGAGAAAAACCTTGGTGCCCGAACAAACAAAACACCGAACTACAACTAGTATCTGGCGACTGCCGCACGTGGGCCCGAACCCGCGACCAGGTGGTGAAGGGCAAGTGATCGTAGACGGTCAGACGCCTTAACTATTCAGCCAAAGCGACCCCCGGTGGCTTTGAATAAAAGTAAAATTATCGTGGTTCTAAGTACGAGCGTAGGACATACACCGTATTGCAACAATTTAATTTTGTAATAGATGAAGTTTGCAAAAAAATAATTTCCCTAACGTCACGCTACCACAATTGGTAAACTACCCTCATTGATACACGGTCAGAAAATTGTTCGAATAGTACTTTAAAATTAAATTTGAGCATTTTCCTTAGACAGCATAACAAAAGAGATATTTATCAGCATTTCTGCCGAATAGTTTTGTTTTCAGGAACATTTTAAGAGTACACAATGACTACAAAGTAAACATATCAGAAAACAAGTAAAAACGACGTGGGTCGACAAAGTTTTGGAGGATTTTGAAGGGGTTAAATATAAGCATGTTTAAATGTTGATTTCTGGTCCTTATAACCGGATAATATAAAAGTGTATTTATACAATTGTAGCTCAGTATGGTATCTATAAAAGCATTATATTTTGTTGTAATCGGCACATCAACTTGTAGAAATAAAAATAATTCCATAGCCTGTGATATGGTGTACCAATTCGGGTACTAATTACGGCCGACAAACGGACGAAATCTCACTCCGAGTTTAGCGTTTTGTTTTCAAAAACAAATTACTTAGATATAAAACTTTTCCTGGAAATGAACCACCATAGTTAGTCTTTGTCAAGAATCAAGAAACATTCCAGATACAAGATTTGAAGTTTTAAAGAGCACTAAAAAACTGTCAAAATTGTACCATTTGTGGTAGCGTGACGTTACACCATACAGCTGCGTGGTCCTTCTAGGATTCCTCAGTGATGCTAGGGACTAAAATGGTGGAAATCCAAATTGGTTTAAAAACCGAAAACTAAGAAACTCAGACATCTATTCCTATTTCTATATCTGAGTTAGAAGTTCCAATGACAAGACATTGTTTCCGTTAACTCTTATAGGGTTAAACCATGAAAAGAACATTATAGGGCACCCCTTAAAAGTAGTATTGCAGACGATTCCAGCATGACAAGTACCACTTTACATTTGTTATCAAAGGCAGCAGTGATGTCATGAAGGACACGTAGAAGGACAGTTTCATCAGTTTTATTATTATCATTATCAAATGCTTAACGGCCCATAATCACAAGATAGGTCATTAGGGCCAACAAACGGTCGACAAAAACAAATGCTAAATTAACGTTTAAAGGTGTGAAAAAGGAGAATGAACAAAGAGAAAGAAAATAAAAAATAAAAAAGGACAATACAAAATCTACACTATAAACATGGGACTCTGATGATTTACCACAGCCCCGAAAATTCCAGAGGAATGCACAAAAGGCTGTCCCGAAGGCGGACACCTGTATACCAATCGCCAAGGAATAAATGCACAACGGTGCAAACCTAGCATTTGCGTCCCGGCCAAAGGACGTTGCTGCTTGGTCTGACAACTACCTTCCAGCCTGTCTGGCTTGGATGACCCTACCAGGAGCAGAAAGCCCCAACCAGCATAGCTATCCAGGTCATTGAGGTACTCAATCCCACCACCACGGAAAAGTGCAGCGACTTGGGTGGAGTTTCATCAGTGTCACATGCAATAGACTGATTGTAAGTTGTTATAAAGACTCTTAACACGGAGATAGACCTCTAAACGCTGGGTAATAATCTTCTCTAAGACTATGGTCAAGAATATTCCATTTCACAGCTGTTTCGTCCTTCTGAGACTCGTTGGTGATGCTATGGGTCAACGAGATGGAAATTAAAATGTCTCATCTACTGTTGAAACAGAAGGGAGTACATCCAAACCTTTTATTTTATGAATATTAAAAGTTTAAAAAGTGTTGATTAATTTCAGATTACAGAATGAGTAAAAGTATAAACATCATAAACTATGCCACTACTCAACAATGTTTACTGTGACTATCAAGGTTACGACAAACATCGGGGACTTAAACATCCACCAGGAGAGTCTATACGACCTCGGGGCCTGAAACACCACCAGGAGAGTCTATATGACCTCGGGGACTTAAACAGCCACCAGGAGAGTCTAGAAGACATCGGGGGCTTAAACATCCACCAGGGGAGTCTATACGACCTCCGGGGCTTAAACATCCACCGCCAGGAGAATCTTTACGACCTCGGGGACTTAAAGATCCACCAGGAGAGTCTTTACGACCTCGGGGACTTAAAGATCCACCAGGAGAGTCTAGGGGACTTAAACATCCACCATGAGAGTCTATACAACCTCGGGGACTTTAACATCCCCCAGGAGAGTCTAGAAGACATCGGGGACTTAAACATCAACCAAGAGAGTCTATACGACCCCCGGGACTTAAACACCCACCAGGAGAGTCTATATGACCTCGGGGACTTAAAGATCCACCAGGAGAGTCTTTACGACCTCGGGGACTTTAACATGCACCAGGAGAGTCTATACGCCCTCGGGGACTAAAACATCACCAGGAGAGGCTATACGACCTCCGGGACTTAAACATCCACCATGAGAGTCTATACAACCTCTGGGACTTAAACATCCACCACCAGGAGAATCTTTACGACCTCGGGGACATAAACATCCACCAAGAGAGGCTATACGACCTCCGGGACTTAAACACCCACCAGGAGAGTCTATACGACCTCGGGGACTTAAACATCCACCAGGAGAATCTTTACGACCTCGGGGACTTAAACATCCACCAAGAGAGTCTATACGACCTCCGGGACTTAAACATCCACCAGGAGAATCTATACGACCTCGGGGACTTAAACATCCACCAGGAGAGTCTATACAACCTCTGGGACTTAAACATCCACCAGGTGAGTCTATACGACCTCGGGGACTGAAACATCCACCAGGAGAATCTATACGACCTCGGGGACTTAAACATCCACCAGGAGAGTCTATACGACCTCTGGGACTTAAACATCCACCAGGTGAGTCTATACGACCTCGGGGACTGAAAAATCCACCAGGAGAATCTATACGACCTCGAAGACTTAAACATCCACAGGAGAGTGTATACGACCTCGGGGACTTAAACATCCATCTGGAGAGTCTATACGGCATCGGGGACTTAAACATCCACCAGAAGAGTATATACGACCTCGGGGCCTTAAACATCCACCTGGAGAGTCTATACGGCATCGGGGACTTAAACATCCACCAGGAGAGTCTGTATGACCTCGGGGACTTAAACATTCACCAGGAGAGTCTATATGACCTCGGGGACTTAAACATCCACCAGGAAAATCTATACGACCTCGGGGACTTAAACATCCACCAGGAAAATCTATACGACCCCGGAGACTTAAACATCCACCAGGAGAGTCCATACGAACTCAGGGACTTAAACATCCACAGGAGAGTGTATACGACCTCGGGGACTTAAACATCAACCAGGAGAACCTATACGACCTCGGGGATTTAAACATCCACCAGGAGAGTCTAGAAGACATCGGGGACTTAAACATCCACCAGGATAATCTATACGAACTCAGGGACTTAAACATCCACCAGGATAATCTATACGAACTCAGGGACTTAAACATCCACCAGAAGAGTCTATACGACCTCGGGGACTTAAATATCCACCAGGAGAGTCTGTACGACCTCGGTGACTTAAACATTCACCAGGAGAGTCTATATGACCTCGGGGACTTAAACATGCACCAGGAGAGTCTATATGACCTCGGGGACTTAAACATCCACAAGAGAGTCTATTCGACCTCGGGGACTTAATCATCCATAAACATCCACCAGAAGAGTATATACGACCTCGGGGACTTAAAAATCCACCAGGAGAGCCTGTATGACCTCGGGGACTTAAACATTCACCAGGAGAAGTCTATACGACCTCGGGGACTTTAACATGCGCCAGGAGAATCTATACGACCTCGGGGACTGAAACATCAACAGGAGAGTCTATACGACCTCGGGGACTGAAAAATCCACCAGGAGAATCTATACGACCTTGGGGACTGCAACATCCCCCAGGAGAATCTATACGACCTTGGGGACTGCAACATCCACCAGGAGAATCTATACGTCCACCAGGAGAGTCTATACGACCTTGGGGACTGCAACATCCCCCAGGAGAATCTATACGACCTTGGGGACTGCAACATCCACCAGGAGAATCTATACGTCCACCAGGAGAGTCTATACGACCTCGGAGACTGAAATATCACAAGGCGAGCCTAGACGACCTCGGGGACTTAAACATCCATCAGGAGAGTCTATACGACCTCGGGGACTTAAAGATCCACCAGGAGAGTCTGCACGACCTCGGGGACTTAAACATTCACCAGGAGAGTCTATACGACCTCGGGAACTTAAACATCCACCAAGAGAGTCTATCCGACGTCGGGGACTTAAACATCCACCAGGAAAATCTATACGACCCCGGAGACTTAAACATCCACCAGGAGAGTCCATACGAACTCAGGGACTTAAACATCCACCAGAAGAGTATATACGACCTCGGGGACTTAAAAATCCACCAGGAGAGCCTGTATGACCTCGGGGACTTAAACATTCACCAGGAGAGTCTATACGACCTCGGGGGCTTAAAGATCCACCAGGAGAGTCTGTCCGACCTCGGGGACTTAAACATTCACCAGGAGAGTCTATATGCCCTCGGGGACTTAAACATCCACCAGAAGAGTCTATACGACCTCGGGGACTTAAAGAGCCACCAGGAGAGTCTGTACGACCTCGGTGACTTAAACATTCACCAGGAGAGTCTATATGACCTCGGGGACTTAAACATGCACCAGGAGAGTCTATATGACCTCGGGGACTTAAACATCCACAAGAGAGTCTATTCGACCTCGGGGACTTAATCATCCATAAACATCCCCCAGAAGAGTATATACGACCTCGGGGACTTAAAAATCCACCAGGAGAGCCTGTATGACCTCGGGGACTTAAACATTCACCAGGAGAAGTCTATACGACCTCGGGGACTTTAACATGCGCCAGGAGAATCTATACGACCTCGGGGACTGAAACATCCACCAGGAGAATTTATACGATTTCGGGGACTTAAACATCCACCAGGATAATCTATACGAACTCAGGGACTTAAACATCCACCAGGATAATCTATACGAACTCAGGGACTTAAACATCCACCAGGATAATCTATACGAACTCAGGGACTTAAACATCCACCAGGATAATCTATACGACCTCAGGGACTTAAACACCCACAGGAGAGTGTATACGACCTCGGGGCCTTAAACATCCACCTGGAGAGTCTATACGGCATCGGGGACTTAAACATCCACCAGAAGAGTCTATACGACCTCGGGGACTTTAACATGCGCCAGGAGAATCTATACGACCTCGGGGACTGAAACATCACCAGGAGGGTCTATACGACCTCGGGGACTTAAATATCCACCAAAAGCGGACTTACGACCTCGGGGACTTAAACATCCCCCAGGAGAATCTATACGACCTCGGGGACTTAAACATCAACCAGGAGAATTTATACGATCTCGGGGACTTAAACATCTACCAGGAGAATTTATACGATCTCGGGGACTTAAACATCTACCAGGAGAATTTATACGATCTCGGGGACTTAAACATCTACCAGGAGAATTTATACGATCTCGGGGACTTAAACATCAACCAGGAGAACCTATACGACCTCGGGGATTTAAACATCCACCAGGAGAGTCTAGATGACCTGGGGGACTTAACATTCACTAGGAGAATCTATACGACCTCGGGGACTTAAACATCAACCAGGAGAATTTATACGATCTCGGGGACTTAAACATCCACCAGGAGATTATATACGATCTCGGGGACTTAAACATCCACCAGGAGAATCTATACGATCTCGGGGACTTAAACATCCCCCAGGAGAATTTATACGATCTCGGGGACTTAAACATCCACCGGGAGAATCTATACGATCTCGGGGACTTAAACATCCACCAGGAGAATATATACGATCTCGGGGACTTAAACATCCACCAGGAGATTATATACGATCTCGGGGACTTAAACATCCCCCAGGAGAATCTATACGACCTCGGGGACTTAAACATCCACCAGGAGAATTTATACGATCTCGGGGACTTAAACATCCACCAGGAGATTATATACGACCTCGGGGACTTAAACATCCACAAGAGAGTCTATTCGACCTCGGGGACTTAAACATCCATCTGGAGAGTCTATACGACCTCGGGGACTTAAACATCCACCAGAAGAGTATATACGACCTCGGGGACATAAGCATCCACCAGGAGAGTCTGTATGACCTCGGGGACTTAAACATTCACCAGGAGAGTCTATACGACCTCGGGGACTGAAACATCCACCAGGAAAATCTATACGACCTCGGGGATTTAAACATCCACCAGGAGAGTCTATACGACCTCTGGGACTTAAACATCCACCAGGAGAGTCTATACGACCTCGGGGACTTAAACATCCACCAGGAGAATCTATACGACCTCGGGGACTTAAACATCCACAGGAGAGTCTATTCGACCTCGGGGACTTAATCATCCATCTGGAGAGTCTAAACGACCTCGGGGACTTAAATATCCACCAAAAGAGTATATACGACCTCGGGGACTTAAACATCCACCAGGTCTATACGACCTCGGGGACTTTAACACCCACCAGGAGAATTTATACGATCTCGGGGACTTAAACAGTCACCAGGAGAGTCTATACAACCTCGGGGACTTAAACAGTCACCAGGAGAGTCTATCCGACCTCGGGGACTTAACCATCCACAGGAGAGTCTATACGACCCCGGGGACTTAACCATCCACCAGGAGAGTCTATCCGACCTCGGGGACTTAACCATCCACAGGAGAGTCTATTCGACCTCGGGGACTTAAACCTCCCCCAGGAGAGTCTGTATGACCTCGGGGGACTTAAACATCCAACAGGAGAGTCTATACGACCTCTGGGACATAAACATCCACCAGGAGAGTCTATAGGACCTCGGGGACTTAAATATCCACCAAAAGAGTATACACGACCTCGGGGACTTAACCATTCACCAGGAGAGTCTATCCGACCTCGGGGACTTAAATATCCACCAAACGAGTATATACGACCTCGGGGATATTTAAGTCCCCGAGGTCCTATAGACTCTCCTGGTGGATGTTAAAGTCCCCGAGGTCGTATATACTCTTTTGGTGGATGTTTAAGTCCTCGAGGTCGTATACACTCTCCTGGTGGATGTTAAAGTCCCCGAGGTCGTACAGACTCTCCTGGTGGATGTTTATGTCCCAGAGGTCGTATAGACTCTCCGGGGGATGTTTCAGTCCCCGAGAGTCTGTATTACCTCGGGGACTTAAACCTCCACCAGGAGAGTCTAGACGACATCGGGGCCTTAAACATCCCCCAGGAGAATCTATACGGCCTTGTATCTTGAAATATGAACATAACATCCACGATCTCGGGGACTTAAACACCCACCAGGAGAATCTATGCGACCTCGGGGACTTAACCATTCACCAGGAGAGTCTATAGGACCTCGGGGACTTAAACGTCCACCAGGAGAGTCTGTATGACCTCGGGGACTTAAATATCCCCGAGGTCGTATAGACTCTCTTGGTGGATGTTTAAGTCCTCGAGGTCGTATACACTCTACTGGTGGATGTTTAAGTCCTCGAGGTCGTATATATTCTCCTGGTGGATGTCTAAGTCCCCGAGGTCGTACAGACTCTCTTGGTGGATGTTTCAGTCCCCGAGGGCGTATAGACTCTCCTGGTGGGTGTTTAAGTCCCCGAGATCGTGGATGTTATGTTCATATTTCAAGATACAAGGCCGTATAGATTCTCCTGGTTGATGTTTAAGTCCACGAGGTCGTATACACTCTCCTGGTGGATGTTTATGTCCCAGAGGTCGTATAGACTCTCCGGGGGATGTTTCAGTCCCCGAGAGTCTGTATTACCTCGGGGACTTAAACATCCACCAGGAGAGTGTATACGACCTCGTGGACTTAAACATCTACCAGGAGAATCTATACGACCTTGTATCTTGAAATATGAACATAACATCCACACACAGTTAATTGCATTGACATTTTTGTTCCTGTTTTTAACGTTTACATTTTATAACCGGAGGGTTCTACGTAGACTGACTGACAGTCGAATCTGATATGGCGGCAGGGCATGACAAAAGTGCGGATCTGATGCCAGCTTAATAGTGCTACCTCACTGAAATAATATGCCGAAGACACGCAGCAAAGTATGACACCCGGTCATGTTATACTGACAACGGGCCAAGTAGTCGTTGTCATTACCATAAATGCGGAACGTTAAGAACGAAATAACAACAAAAATGTGTAAGGACTTTGGTTTGTCCCGGCATGAGGACAGAACCCATTGCCTTCCCCCACCTGGGCGAACGCTCAACACTAAGGTCGAGAATGAGGTGTTGCCAAGAAAGGTTCCAGGAATCAAAAACAAACTGCAGGAAGTAAAGAGAAAATATCAAGATCTCAGATGTTACGAATGGGGGCAGCAGATCAATTGTGATTTCCACAATGTCCCCCTGCGCAGAAGATAGGGAGGAAAAACCCCGTTTTTGCAGGGGACCCCTCATTAGTCACCTCTTTCAACACGTATTGGGATACAGCAGCCCTGAACAACAGATAAATGACAAAGAAGATACTACTCAAATATAATCGGTACATTAAGTTCTATATTGACGAAATGGCATCAAAGTGTTGGAAAATGGGGTTTTTTTATGCATCTTCAAAGTTTGTATTTAAAGAGTTCCATTTCCATTTCTTCGTATTTTTTGTGATAATTGAAGACACACAAGCTTTTTTTAAGCTTGGTCGTAAAGCAACTATCTGAAAGAAATTCCGGCCTCTTCAGTCATTTAGTTGTTGTATTCGTAATATTAGATAAAGGAAGTATTTTTGATTCATTCGACAACTGGTTTAGGAGATAATGCATGACAAAGAGTGGTAATAAAACGCATATTTTTATAAGAAATTGCGTGAATATCGTCTAGTGTGACGTTGAAAATGGCCATTTTGACGCAAATTAACTAAACAGTGTTCAATTTTTGAAAGACCCGCATGCAACAACTAAATATGTATTTGGCATCCTTAAACATTGTCATACAAGTGTTCATTCGTAGAAAGGATTTGTTTGTTGTCACAAGCGGAGGCTTTCATTTCTGCATACTAACTGTCCCAAAACATCATGTTTTGGCTTTTTCTGCATTGTTTTTGCCAGGTGCGGCTTCTACGGATGCGCGTTAAAAAAAAAAGTCTGCTCTAGGAAAGACAGCAATATGATGATTATCTAAAAAAAATGGTAAATAAATTAAAGTTTGTTTTTTTGTGGTTTTTTTTTTTTTGAGGATGAAAATGACCCATTTACGCCCCAGGTCCCTATTATGGTAGCTAGAAGCTTCGAAGAATCATTTCGTAACAGATGTTGCAGACAATGCGATATGTCATGGGATAATTATTATCATATGTAAACCACGATACGGAGAAATCAAATATGACCTCACTGGGTTGTATTGTTCATGATCAGGTTGACCGTGGAATTCCTATCCTCTGGCCAGCAACCCCTGGCCGGTGGACATTTCGGCCAGTAGGAACTAAGGGTTGTGACACGCGATGACCAACACATGTATCAAGCCGTGAAGTAGTTTCCGATAAGAGACCCAATCTATCTTATCGACTCCAAATTATATGGAAGAAATTGGCGGGAAAACCATAAAATGGTCAGGGCTGACCTTCCTGCGGGAAGCAACATGAATCAGAAAGTCGGCTGTTCTTTTTGTTAATGTATTTAATGGCGTTGTCTGAGAGGGTTTTATGATAGAAAGCCATAAAGATGGATGATAATTAGAAAAAAAACCTCTGATATTAAAATCCGTTCATAAAGAATGCTTCATGCTGTTTTTATGACAACGAAAATTAATGAAAGATAAATATTTGTAATTGAAGAAAGATTATCGAGATTAGTTTTCTACACAAGTCACCCATAGACTCCATTACAAAAAAAACCATCTGAACGTGGTCAGCATGATCTGAACATAATATTGATAGATTCTTACTACCAGCTCTCGTTTGTCCAGATTAAGAGTCGCCCGTTTGTCCCTGTTAATGACTTATTTCACATGAATCTTTTTTTGTTCTTTTTTTTTTTTTGCAATATTTTTGACAATGACAAAAAATAAATCCAGCGAAAATTAACAGAAATTTATGTATTTTCGTGTAAGATGCACAATTTGTTTTAATATATGGTAAAATGAATCCCGCAAATTTGTTCATTTAGGTAAAACAATGAAAAACCACAAAAATGAAGTTTTCTACACTATGTCAATATGTCCGTGTGCGTTGTCGGTAAAAATAGCGTTGTTTATCATTGTGGTAAGGAAAATATTGCTTACACATGAAGATAGACAGTAAGATCAGGAACGTGTCTGTCAAAGTTCGCTTATTACATTACATATTTACTTAAGTCGGGAAAGTAAACATTACCATCAGAGAAGTATATCTAGATTAACTCCGGTGCCGTCACGTCTATTCTCATTGGTCTGTCACGTACCGTTGAGGAAGACATAGATCGGGGTTAAGTAAGGTCTATTGTGATTGGTCCGACCTTTGACATTTGTCGACGTCTACAAAAGATAGTTCCTCCTATACACAGACACTACAAACAGCTAGTTTAACTTTTCTGTCACTAATTTAGTTTTCGTTATATTGACGAACGACCAAGAACGGCAATTTAAACAACTAGGAGTCGGTGATGTTTACATAGGTTCCTCACTGATGTTGAGCGTTGTCCAAAGAGTACATTCTACACGTATTTGATCTTAGGCGAAAATCAGCGGTGTTGCATTGTGAAGGCACATCTTGCTGGAAACCCGAAATTATCGGATAAGGTCAACGTCAACGTCGATATCTTTGTAATATTTCCCGGTAAAGGGTTGTACCGATAGCACACATGTATATCAAAAAGGTTGGTGGTGCTTTTAAGAACATTTGAAATGCCTTAAACTTGTAATAAAAAAATAAGATTATATTTTAACTTTGCTCGGGTTCTACAACTCTTTAACCTGATTGATCATTAAACCAAATGTATTGTGTTCGTCATTGAAGAATCAAAGTCAACAATCTATCTAAAATGTCTTTTCTGTATCGAACGACTCCCAATCCTATGGTATATTGTTGTATCTGATATTTGGTTATGCTATATCCGGTGTCCTAACATCGAATGTAAAACTGATTTAGAATAGTTACATGTCGATCACCTTCGTTAGATATCCACTAGAACAAAAGAACAAAAGGAGCATATTTTCGACCTTTTTCATTGTAGAAACAAATGAGCATCTCCTCGCACCATATCGCATTTTCGTCCATTAAGGGCTCATCAGTGTTACTGAAGTACCAAAGAATGAAAGATATATTATTTCATGAAAACTCTACTAGAATAATATCCAGCTTCAAGTCTACAGCGAACATCTATGACTAACCGTCCACCCGCAGAGTCAACATTCTCGTAAAGCAGAATTATCACTAGAAAATACGAAGAAATATATTAATTATTTGAGATTTCTAGTATAGAAATCTCTGTCGTTATATTTTGACGTTAATCATTGCCCTCTTGAGTCGACAAGCTGCTCTCTTTTTAAAGTTTCATTTGTTTCAAAACAAAGAAACAATCAACGGATTCTAATTCTACCCAAGAGATAACAAAGTCAATATGGCATCACGAGTTTAGCAATTCGTCCAATCTCATTGTATGATTAACGTTAAATGTCGCAAAAAGTTAGGATTAATTAACTGAACTCATTCGAGTTTTTCTTAATTAGCTTACGTTTTGGGAATAAAAATGTATCTCTTTATCAAACAGTTTTGATTCGAACTCTACCTATATATGAATATCTAAATGGTTGTTGTTATGATTGATACGCACTATAAAAGTATATCACTATCGAATCGGAAATCCAATCATGTTCGGGCGCCTAAGAACACAACTAATGAGCATGGTAAGGTAGCGAGCGAGTAATGAATCAAAGATTGTGCTTAGCTGATGGTTCCCTCGATGGTGGCTGGAGGGAAGTTCCAAAACAGGCCGCGTAATTGAGTGGTTCGCTAGTCCAATAGGGATTGTCACAACGATATCATCGGGGAATGTCACGTCAGATACCCCGGGGACACCTGGGCACTTAGGGGGGCAATAGAGGGGTGCCGGTGACATTAAGTCAAAATAAATCAAATCAAAAAGTGTACATTAATAAATTGAATATTGAGTTCATAGTCTAGTCTAGTTGTAAAACAAAAAAGGGTAAACGAGCAAAACAAGTTTCCAAATTTTAGACATCCTCCCGTCGTAAACCCCTTTTGAAGCAGAGCAGTCCTAATTAACTCTGGACCTCACATTTACAAGTCTACCTGGAGATTCAATACAGACAGCTGCCACCGGAAATGGACAAAGTTCCTGTGTGACCATTTTCTGTTACTTTCGCATTCCGATCCAAATGTCGCCGGATGTACTGTCTGTTATACAAAGTTTAAGACAAAAATTACTTGTTTGCAATGCGTTTCTGTGTTCTACTTTGCCTACGAGGCAGTCTAGGAGTATACAGAATACATGTTTCAACAACTTGTTTACGTGACAGTCCAGCTGATAAAATTGCAAATTCACAGAAAAAAAACCCAGAATGTTATCGTTAATTATAAACAGGATATTTCCTTAAAGAACATCTTAATTTTTTCTTAGCTTTGAAAAAAACCTTGTTAACATTTTCGGGAGAACAACGTGAGTTTTTCCTTTGTGCTGCGGTCGCCAGGTGGTTAAGGCGTCTGGCATTCTGGCATCACTAGCCCTTCATCTCTGGGTCGTGGGTTCGAAACCTACGTTGGGAAGTCGCCAGGTACTGGCCGTAGGTCGGTGGTTTTTCTCCGGGAACTCCGCCTTTCCTCCATCAACAAAACCTGGCGGCACGTCCTTGAATGACCGTAGCTATTAATAGGACGTAAAACACAAGCAAACCAAACCGAAATGAGTTGTCACTTGTGCTCAAAGTACCCCTTCTCCTCCATGGGACTACCTTCCGGAATATAAACATGTTTGCCAGAGATAGGGTATGGAAATGACAGTGCAGAATTATCTGATCCCTATATTTTCCACGTGTCTCTTGTATGAGTTAAACTTCAAACTACAAATTAATAGGCCAGTGCTCTTATGATTGATCTAAAGGGATGTTACCTCTACCCGGGTCAGTAACTAGCTGGTCTGTCACTGTGATAACAATATTCCCTCTACCCGGGTCAGTACCTAGCTGGTCTGTCACTGTGATAACAAATTTCCCTCTACCCGGGTCAGTAACTAGCTGGTCTGTCACTGTGATAACATTATTTCCTATACCCGGGTCAGTAACTAGCTGGTCTGTCATTGTGATAACAATATTCCCTCTACCCGGGTCAGTAACTAGCTGGTCTGTCACTGTGATAACAACATTTCCTCTACCCGGGTCAGTAACTAGCTGGTCTGTCACTGTGATAACAATATTCCCTCTACCCGGGTCAGTAACTAGCTGATCTGTCACTGTGATAACAATATTCCCTCTCCCCGGCTCAGTTACTAGCTGGTCTGTCACGGTGATAACAATATTCCACCTGCCCGGGTCAGTTACTAGCTGGTCTATCACTGTGATAACAATATTTCCTATACCCGGTTCAGTTACTAGCTTGTCTGTCACGGTGATAACAGTATTCCCTCTACCCGGGTCAGTTACTAGCTTGTCTGTCACGGTGATAACAATATTCTCTCTACCCGGGTCAGTAACTAGCTGGTCTGTCACCGTGATAACAATATTCCCTCTACCCGGGTCAGTTACTAGCTGGTCTGTCACGGTGATAACATTATTACCTCTAACCGAGTCAGTAACTAGCTGGTCTGTCACCGTGATAACAATATTCCCTCTGCCCGGGTCAGTTACTAGCTGGTCTGGCACGGTGATAACAATATTCCCTCTATCCGAGTCAGTTACTAGCTTGTCTGTCACGGGGATAACAATATTCTCTCTACCCCGGGTCAGTACCTCTACCCGGGTCAGTTACTAGCTGGTCTGTCACGGTGATAACAGTATTCCCTCTATCCGAGTCAGTTACTAGCTTGTCTGTCACGGTGATAACAATATTCTCTCTACCCCGGGTCAGTAACTAGCTGGTCTGTCTCTGCGATAACATTATTCCCTCTACCCGGGTCAGTTACTAGCTTGTCTGTCACGGTGATAACAATATTCTCTCTCCCCCGGGTCAGTAACTAGCTGGTCTGTCACTGCGATAACATTATTTCCTATACCCGGGTCAGTAACTAGCTGGTATATCACTGTGATAACAATATTCTCTCTACCCCGGGTCAGTAACTAGCTGGTCTGTCACTGCGATAACATTATCCCTCTACCCGGGTCAGTAACTAGCTGGTCTATCACTGTGATAACATTATTCCCTCTACCCGGGTCAGTTACTAGCTGGTCTGTCACTGTGATAACATTATTACCTCTAACCGAGTCAGTAACTAGCTGGTCTATCACTGTGATAACATTATTTCTTATACCCGGGTCAGTAACTAGCTGGTCTGTCACTGCGATAACATTATTGCCTATACCCGGGTCAGTAACTAGCTGGTCTATCACTGTGATAACAATATTTCCTATACCCGGGTCAGTTACTAGCTGGTCTGTCACGGTGATAACAGTATTCCCTCTACCCGGGTCAGTTACTAGCTTGTCTGTCACGGTGATACCAATATTCTCTCTATCCCGGGTCAGTAACTAGCTGGTCTGTCACTGCGATAACATTATTCCCTCTACCCGGGTTTGTTTCTAGCTTGTCTGTCACGGTGATACCAATATTCTCTCTACCCCGGGTCAGTAACTAGCTGGTCTGTCCTTGCGATAACATTATTCCCTCTACCCGGGTCAGTAACTAGCTGGTTTGTCACTGTGATTACAATATTCCCTCTAACCGAGTCAGTAACTAGCTGGTCTGTCACGGTGATAACAATATTCCCTCTACCCGGGTCAGTAACTAGCTGGTTTGTCACTGTGATTACAATATTCTCTCTACCCCGGGTCAGTAACTAGCTGGTCTGTCACTGCGATAACATTAATCCCTCTACCCGGGTCAGTAACTAGCTGGTCTGTCACTGTGATAACAATATTCCCTCTACCCGGGTCAGTTACTAGCTGGTCTATCACTGTGATAACAATATTTCCTATACCCGGGTCATTTACTAGCTGGTCTGTCACGGTGATAACAGTATTCCCTCTATCCGGGTCAGTTACTAGCTGGTCTCTCACGGTGATAACAATATTTCCTCTACCCGGGTCAGTTACTAGCTGGGCTATCACTGTGATAACAATTTTTCCTATACCCGAGTCAGTTACTAGCTGGTCTATCACTGTGCTAACAATATTTCCTATACCCGCGTCAGTTACTAGCTGGTCTCTCGCGGTGATAACAATATTTCCTCTCCCCGGGTCAGTTACTAGCTGGGCTATCACTGTGATAACAATTTTTCCTATACCCGAGTCAGTTACTAGCTGGTCTGTCACTGCGATAACACTATTCCCTCTAGCCGGGTCAGTTACTAGCTGGTATATCACTGTGATAACAATATTTCCTATCCCCGGGTCAGTTACTAGCTGGTCTTTCACGGTGATAACAGTATTCCCTCTATCGGGGTCAGTTACTAGCTGGTCTATCCCTGTGATAACAATATTTCCTATACCCGGGTCAGTTACTAGCTGGTCTGTCACTGCGATAACAATATTCTCTCTACCCCGGGTCAGTAACTAGCTGGTCTGTCACTGCGATAACATTATTCCCTCTACCCGGGTTTGTTTCTAGCTTGTCTGTCACGGTGATACCAATATTCTCTCTACCCCGGGTCAGTAACTAGCTGGTCTGTCCTTGCGATAACATTATTCCCTCTACCCGGGTCAGTAACTAGCTGGTTTGTCACTGTGATTACAATATTCCGTCTACCCGGGTCAGTAACTAGTTGGTCTGTCACGGTGATAACAATATTCCCTCTACCCGGGTCAGTAACTAGCTGGTCTGTCACTGTGATAACAATATTCCCTTACTGAATATATCTTCGTTTGAAATCTTCAGAAGAAGTTTGTCAGAGAGATAACTTTTACTGATGACACCCAAGAGGGTTATTTACTGTAGGTTGTTTGGCCTGAGCGATCAAATGGAAAAAAACGACAATCTACTTCATGTTTTACGATAGAATAAAAAAGATTTATTTCGTAAAATGTCATTTAGAAGAAGATATAATTTTTAAGAGACGCATGTGTCTGTTGAGTGGTTACGATATCAGAACAGAGATGGAGTCTCGCATGAGAGATGTGACGTATGAGATATTAATGTCATAACATAGCTTGAAGATGTTTAGGAGGTTTTTATCGTATCGTAAATTCTGCATTTATTTTCATAATCTTATACAAAAACGACGGAGCTACACGCAAGCGTTTGACACACATTTCTACGTATCAGTGTTATCGTTCAAATAGCATAGCAATTTATAATGTTTATGCAAATACATGAGATTTATTTTCCTATAAAAAATATTGATTGTCTTTAGTTTATTCGGGTTAGTTCTACACACATTCTAAATTACATCACATCACATTAAATGTCTTGTAAGTAAGAATGACATGTCAAATGTTCTATTATTGAAACTTCTTTGGACTAATTTTCTAAACATTTTATTTTTATTTCAATTTGTGCGATTTGTATTGAAAACAAATATGTGAACTTCAAAATCATGATATTTGTATTGGAAACTTTTTTTATTCACATTTGGAAATCTTGGAAAATTTCTGTTCAATGATGAACAAATGATATACCGCTGTTCAGGTTTTTTATAACTGAACGGACGAGTCTTGTAAACAGACCTTTAGATATAATTACCGAGGATCTGGCGAACTTCTATTTAAGTCAGCATTGATTCGTGCAGTCTCGTTTAACTGTTGAAGTCGATTCAATTCAACTTCTCTCTCCCCTAATCGCCGCAAAACAATACTGTATACTTGGACAGTTTTGCAGGTAGAAACCATATTAGCCCAGTGTTGATATTCTATGTAATGGTAAACTCACCCTCAATACGGAGGGCAAAAAACGCGAAAAATAAACTGCAGCGAAAACTTCCCAGTATACAGTGCTTAAATAATTATCCCAAGATCTTCAATAGGATTCAAAATCATAATCATAATTCGAGGTTCTTATATACCGCCTTATCATAACCTAGTTCGTAGGTCGTCTCAAAGCGGGTCACAAATTATTATCCATGTTTATAGGGCCTTTGTAACCAGTCAATACCTTTCTCAACTCCCTGGGGAGCATACAGCCGGAGCTGCCATTTCGGCGCTAACAGCTAGCATTCAACAATTCTAGCACTGCCCAACCACGTATTCATTTAGAGTTAAGTAGACTGGAACAAGCGGAGTAAAGTATATTGCTCAAAGATACAACATAGTGCCGTGCCGTGACTCGAAATCGCAACCCTTCGGTCACGAGCCCAGCGTCCTACCATTAGACTACCGTGCCTTCATCAGTTTGAAAATATGAAAAATAAAAGTTCGCTTTCTACACAAGCTGACAAAGGGACCAGGTGGTCTTGAAATGTTCCGACACGTTTAATACATACATTGTTTGTGTAGAAAGCCAAACAAAATATGTATATTAAGATAAATATCTTCTAAAAAGGTTGTATACATATAGTACATTGTATATTAAAACATCTATGTTCATTAGAGGTTATATTCATATAAATACGTTTGTATGCAATGTATATTTCCATATCTGTCTTCATAACAAATTACATTGACGTCACGTCAACTGTTCTAAACAAAACATAAATATATTACACTGTGCATGATGTTACATGTATACAAGATAAAAAGGCAAAATCTCGTTCAATCTTTGAAATATTTGTTTTCAAATTTTATGAGAAAACCAGCATTTCTTAATTAACAAATTCTACCTTTTATACATTTGACATAGAGTGAAATGTACAACATAAACCAACGCCAACAAAACAACACGAACGCTTCGAGAGCAATCACGCAAGGATATGAGGGTGATGTAAATGATGATAAATTGTGCTGGTATTCGAATGGGCAAAGAGGACGCAAACGAGCTATACCGTTAAAGCATGCCAATCGAGACAGTCGTCTCCAAAGACATAAAATGGCGTGGGCAGTCATAGAAATTCAGACATTCCATACTTTTTATCGTAGAAAATGCCTAAACAAATAGATTAATGCCCTCGCGCATACCACTGTACATAGAAACAATCGTATCAACTGGCGTTAGACGTGTAAACCTTTGCCGTTTCTCTGATCTAGCTATTAGTTTCCCCAGCGCTAGTTGCTGAGGCGTTGAAATTGGATGACGGACACGCTACAGCGGCAGGAAAGGGAGCAGGACCGATATATATACACAACCTCCAGACGTGGTGGGTAACAAATCGCACAATTATCGGCAATATTGAACATCAATGCAATGCGTTTAAATGTGACTCCACGTCGTTTAACGTTGTGGGAAGCAGTAATAAGGGGTAAATGGGTACCTCTAAATTTGATAGCTTGTTATATGGGTATGCTAGCTTTTCGGGGGGGG
>NW_018405387.1:36500-48558 GCF_002113885.1 Mizuhopecten yessoensis | reverse complement strand
GGGGGGGGATTAGACCTTAGAGAAATATAATAAATATAATTCGTCTGAACTTGGTATTTATCACCGCTTGCGTTTCTTTCAGGGGTGTCTGCCTTGCGGCGGCGACGTAAATAGACTTTTTATCAATATACCTCATCTTTATAACATCATGTCTGATTTAATTATATTAATCACATGACGGGCCGATAAACATCATGTCGTCCTAAAGTGCTCGAGTTTCTCCGATCATATTTCCCTTTTTCGGAGCCTCTCTAAAAAAATGGCCTATACACCATGTCGTTCTCACGTGCTCGAATTTCTCCTTTCATATTTCCCTTAATCGGAGCCTCTCTGAAAAAATGAGATTGAATGAAGCAGACGATAACAATGGTACGTCAACCTGATCATCTTTACTATTGTGTTTCGGCATAATAAACTACTCATTGCTCTAATGAAAGGGAAACACAATTCTTTGTCTTCCACTCGATTTATCATGCTGAAGTCGGGCGTTTATTCGAAAAGAAACACAGAATCATGTTTCCCTACGACAACGGCGATTCATGTTCGATTCAAGATGGCGCACAGGAAATAAGTTACAGTTTCTCTCTTGCATTTTGCTATTTAATTCTACTATCAATCGGAATGTGAATCTCTTAAGATAATGATTGATGGATTCTGGGAAGACTACGAAGACAATGGGTTAAATAATCTGAAACGAATTAACTTTAGACAGGGTTTAATATGTCAGGCCCCTCACTGAAATCAGAATTCACAGCTTTGAAATATATAATGACATTATGTCAGCAGATAAAGCGTCTAGTGTCTGTAGACATTCTTACATTTCCTGCTCGCAAAAAGGACTTGACTTGTATAATCTACTCATACTCTGTTACAATCTTTCCGAGTACTGGCTAATGATAAGGATACGAACCTTCCTCATTTGTAAACGGAATCTGACAGTTTACAGACTTTTGGTCGTGTTTGTGTCATCAGGTCAAGGACAATAGAATATCTATTTCATGTTCATATTTCCCTCGTATTTTCAACTTAACGGTCACCTGATATATTATTACAGAGAGTTGATTTTGTTTTTAACATGAACAGAAATATTATTCAAAGTGACAAACAACAATAAAACCACCTTATTCAATATCTAGCATACAGATTCAAGACTGAAAAGTATTTGAAACTAGCACCTCTGATTCTAAACAAGGAAAAAGAAGAAATTTTAGCACACTGACTCCTTTGGGCCCCACCTTACAGCCCTTGGGGGTAGGACTGGCACAACATTTTCAAAGTATCAAACTGTTAACTCAGGGTTATAATTCCAATCAAGTCATTAAAATGAAATATTCAAAGTATCATTTGCCATTATAAACCATAATAAATGTTGCCCCCCCCCCCCCCCCTCCTTCCCCAGGGGGTAAACCTGAGACCCTAGGGTCATGAACCTTAAAACCCTTCCATCTATGAAGAGTATTTGATTCTACCATATCTGGGTCTTTAGGAGAAGATTTTTGAAATTTCAGTCAATTCAACCCTTTTTGGCCCAACCCATCAGCCCCTGGAGGTCAGTCAGGGCTGATATGTGCGTACCATCAAACTGCTACCTTATACTGATAATTCTAACCTAAATCGAATTACTTCCAATGGAAATTAAACAAATGTTGGTCTAAAATGTGATTTCCCAATATAAACTATAGTAAAGTTTACCCCCTCCCCAGGGGGAAACGTGAGACCCCAGGGTCATAAAATTCTCAATTTTAGTAAAGCACCTTAAGACCGTTCCAACTATGAAGAGTAGAAGATTTTTAAAATTTCAGTCAATTTGACCTTTTTTTGCCCCGCCCCTCAGGCCCCTTTGGGCTTGGGACCAAATCAGCCACTAATTTTGTTGTCCTTTGGCTATGGAAGGTTTCAGCAAAATTTCATTGAAATTGGTTCAGGGGTTTTGGAAAAGAAGTCGAAAATGTAAATTGTTTACGGACGCACGACGGACGACGGACGACGCCGGACAAAAAGGCGATCGCAATAGGTCACTTGAGACTTTGTCTCAGGTGACCTAAAAAAAACAACGTTTCCAATGTTTATTCTATGGCCTACAAAGAAACAATTAATAGTCTCCGTATAGTCCATGACCCCTTACACAGTATTATCTGTCAAATTACACGCGAGCGTCATGGTATGAGAGTAGACGTTGCATTGATCACGCTTAACTGTGCTGTACTGTCCAATAAGTTAATGTAGAATGTCCATTAAGAGCAATTCCTGTGGCGATAGACACTCCACCTCTGCCGTCTGGAGAGGTGTTAGTACAAATTACGAGTTTTATTGAGTGGGGTATATTCCCCCCTTTGTCTGATTAACGCTCCCTCTGTTTTCGTTGTTATTGCCTCTATTTGAAACCGTATGTAACACGTATTACTCTGCAGAGTTAACTACGTTACCTTGTATTAAAGGTTAAAATAGAAACGTGTCGAGCTTTACAGCTAAAAGCTTAATACGAATATCCTTTTCATTCAACGAATGTTTTTATTGTTTTTCAATTCATGTGTACTTAAAACATTTTTCCAAATCTTTGCATTGCTATTATCCTTCAACTCATTAGATTCAACACGTTTAAAACATTTTGATACTGAAAGTAAAAAAAAAAAAAAAAAAAAAAAAAAAAAACAATAGCGACACCAAACAAGAACCTTGAAATATGCACAAAAACAGGAACTAAATGCATGCCTAAGAATAGGAAAAACATCATGGACCTCCAAAGAAGATTAAGCGTAGTGCCCGGTACATTTAACCCTGAATGGTCCACATTAAGGGTTCAAACTTGTTATGATATCTGCTGTTTAGGATCCTCATACCACTGCCGAAAAGTAAACAATGGATAATAATGACAATTGTTATGATCACAAAACTTCACCAGGGCGAGCCCTGTACTTCAGATTATTATACTGTCGCTCTTACCAGTTGTGCTACCTGGTCATCGGAAGCAACATTGCCCAACTGTGCTGCTGTTTTATCCAAACGGAAATTAAAATGTTTACATGGAAAACCACAGTGCAAGTGGGACAGATATCCTTAATTGCAAATCCAAGCAAGCCTGTGGGTACCTCAATATAAGACACCGTTGGTGTGTATTGATTTATGGTAAATATAAAAATATTATAGTTGAAAGCAAGATCCCAATGACGATAGTTAAATTTCTAAGGGTTAGATTGAAGACTTAGTAATTAATTTTTCAGGAGGCTAAATCCGTCTTCTGTTTCAGCGTCTACTCTGATTATCTTGCTGACATTGGTGTGTTGTCGCTATGGTTTTTTATCTTTATTACTTTACAAAAATATATTTATGTAAAACAAATGTTTGTGCTCAAGTGGGTTTTTTTAATCAGGATGAAGACGCTGTGTCACCTTTACGTGTAATAGTGATATATTGTACTAGTCAACCTCATTACCTCCTATATGACACGCAACATTGCAATATCGCTTGCAAAATAAATTACTAAACACATTTTTACACGACATGATATAGGGGATAACATACACGAATATGGGTCAAAGTCCGGTTAATTTGATACACTCATGTCATTGAACGGAGCGGATCATTCCATCACAGGTGATAAATATAACGATCAGATATACTACTAATTTACGACACTGTTGACTGTGTGGGTATCTTGTGTTATTTAAGACACAATTAACACTATTTGAAATATCCCCTGGCTTCCGATATGGAGCAGCTATGCAGTTAGTTCTGCTGTATGAGTGTGGGGTGTGAATCATTCATAGTTCGTGTCGCATTGGCTTTTAGGTTCCTTTTAACGGTATCCAAAAAAATGATATGATGCTTCCTCCTTTCAGTGGCGAATTTAATAACAAGGTGACTTTTGTTAAGACGATCTGCTAAGTCTTGATGGCTATAGAAAGCCTTATGGCTAATGTGTTCACCACGCCTCTGCCTCCAATATATCGGCCTATTTATGAACGTCAGGATAACGATTTCTTCATACAAAATATATGTGGGATTGCCTTGCCATTTATAGTAAGTCTACTTTGGGGAGTCGTTAAGTCAGCTCGAGGAATAGTGTGATACATGTTCATGCTCTACCGGTTAATTGTCGTTCACATATCCGAAATAAGATGCCTTAACAAGAATTATGCGAAAACATAATCGTCATGGTTCTTGATATACGTACACGGATATAGTTCTTTTACTATCTTCCTTTCTAATTTGGTTTCATGAAAAGCTAAGGTAATTAAAGAACATGCCTCCATTTGTGTAAGTATGCATGCATGTGTGTGCTAAAACAGGATAGGTTGGTGCATTTACCTCCATGTGATAGCGCGGATCATCGGAAACCGACTTTATAATGCTAGCTTACTGAAATGCCTGCCAAAGGCACCCAGCACTGTCCACAGCTCGGTAACATTTTACTGATAATGGGTAGACCAGATGTTGCCATTACCCTAAATGAGGAACGTTAAGCTGGGAATAACATCAAGCATTTTTAAAGACTCTATTATGTCCCGGCAGGGGGCACAACCCATTGGCGTCCTCACCCTGATGAACGTTCAACATCAAACTCAAAAGTGAGGTATTGTTAAGCTAAAGCGCTCGAAAACAAACAAAAAATAGAAATTAGAGAGAACTATAAATACCATTTCCAGTCACTCACGGGAAATTATTGTATATACACTTTTTTTTTTTATTAAAACGTTGTGTTAAGTGAACAAAATAAGTACTTGTGAATAACCTTACGAAAATCATGTCAGCTCGCATTTTTTTCGTTGCCCTATTTGCAATTATGGATACCCAGCTGTCCAACTGCCGGTAAAACACTAAACCTCTACTGTAATTAACGTCAACCTCATAATCTTTGTTTAATAATATACTAATGAGAAAGTATATTATCGGTGACCAGGAAGCTCATTCGTGTAAGAGAAACCTTTAAATTATTAAGAGGTGCATTTGTTTGCTTACTAAGTACACTGCCAGTGATTTTGTTTCTATTTATTTCATTTTATATTTTTGCCCGTGAAGTTCTGCAGGGTATAGTTTATTCAGTGGTACGGGGATCCTTAATGATATTTCGTTATTCACTTATCGATCTGTTCACGACATCACATATGTAGCACAGGGACCTGAGAATTTGTTACAGCTATATTTGGACTTAAACTAAGGTGTTCAGAGTAATTTTACATGTTTTAGGGGTTAATATCGACTTTCGGTTTGACCAAAAATCGATCTTAACCCCTTAAACGTGTACAATTACTCAGAACACCTTAGTTTAGGTCCAAATATAGCTGTAACAAATTATCAGTTCCCTGTGGTATGTGGGTGCTGATATGTCAAAACTAATTTTCTATATCAATATCAGATATTGTCATTTCATAGATAATATACAGAGTTAATACCAGAGTCGTCATAAGATGATACGCTCTTCCCAAAATGACGAGACGAAACCCTTAAAACGTCGGATATATTTGGCTTCTGCAGCCTTAAGAATGATTGAGAGAAGCTTGACCCTTTCGAATTGTCGGAACCTTAGTTGTGCTGGTATTTAATGACACTTTGCTATATATAAGTGGATCTGAATGTGTACAGAATTACAGAATGACAACTGGGTTGTGAAGACAGTATGTGAGGTTTAAATGAAAATGCAGGTTGCATTAGGAGTCGCAGCATCACAATTATCCTGTTGATCAGACAAAATGACGTAGATTACGTCAGATTACTTCCTTTTTGTGTAAAAGACTTTCATTATCTCCTAACTCCTATGGTTATGGTTCCTCTGAAACGTTCGTTTGCAGACGTTCTCTTTCTGTATAAGAAATCTCTACGTGTCAGTCAATGTGAAAATTGGCAATGTTAACCTCATTATGTCATCAAGACTTTTAATAATGACAAATCAACATTTCATTTGAATGTTTTCAACATATATGCGGTAGATAACGATCCTATCTCTCAGATGTGATGTGTTTTAGTGCATTAAGGATGGATGTGCGACAGAACTCACGAAATGTTACATTTTTTAAAGAAGCTGTCATAACGTCGAAAAATCACAAATTATACAATGATCCAAACCCGTTATGACCAAATCACTTCACTGCTACACGTACACAACGTTCATAGGCTCAATAACTCGAGGCATCTTAGCAATGTAATGATTCCTAAATTGCTGACCCAACGTCACGGGAGTTAGTTAGGTATCTGCAAGCAACGTCACCTTGGTATAATTTGTTCTTAATGGAATTAGACAGTCCCTTCATTAGAACACCATCAAACGGGAAAAGATAACATCGGTTTATCTTAGTACAATAGTCCATATAGAAACTCTATGCAGCAAAACAAAAAAAACAAAAAAAAACCCGAGCATACTGCTGATTTATGCCTATGTAGGTAACAGTAAATACTATTACACTCAACTGCTAGGTAAGATCTGTTTCCTAATCTTCCAGGCCAAAGTCAACAGTTCTCTAGCTCTTCCCAATCTACAAGAGGCAATTGATTGGATTGTTCCAAGAACAGTCTTAACAAACGATATGTTACTTATGCAGCATGCTAAGAGAAGCCGGTATATATTTACTCATTCACCCTTAAAGACAAATTTGAACTTTTCCAATTCAAAGATTCGAATAGTTCATTATAAAATTCCAGAGGTGAATGAGTTAAACAAACAAGAACAGTCCATTAAGGAAACGAATGTCAAGAAATTAAAACACGAATATTAATTTAATCTGCATGACACAATTCATGTGGAAAGTGAAAAATAAACTCTGACAGTAAAAAGAACAAAACGCAGAGTTGAAAATGGTTTATTACTTTTCTTTAGTATCATTATATATAAAAACGGTTCCAAACATTAAAAATTAAAATTGACCACTACAGCTACTGTTAGGAACGTCATAACCAGCACAGAACGACGACATCAAAAAGTTTAAAGATAACTAGTATTTGTTAAATGATAAAATAATAATATTACATTTCTGGACTTATTTTACAGGGGAATGCCTTTAACAAAACAGTTCCTGGCTGGTATAAACAGCAACAGATGTTTTGGTGAACCATCAACAAGATCGTTGTCCAAGGCCACACAAAAAACACCTGTTTCACTCAATTTCAGTGAACAGCTGGAGCTGAAAATAATATAATATTGATATTAAGATTTTGTCCATGAGACATATTTGTCCACGCAACGACACAAGGTCATTGGAAGAGGGGCTGTGTATTAAACCATTGAAATATCTCCTCAATATTAACAATGAAATATTTAAAAGCAATAAAATAAAACAAAAGAAACTGTAGATATTTTCACTTTGAATTCTTTGTTTCTTAGATCGTCATATTTTCGAACGCTTAAAATTGACCTATCTAGGATTTGTTCGTTGAAGAATGTAGAGATGTTTTCGCCTTAACTTATGGAAGGCGGTGTTTACAGGCGGTCGAATACCCGTCGACAACTGGAATCCACTCCTTAAAATTACATTAGGCCGACACGCTTCCCATGCCGTTACCATAGCGCTTTTTTTCTATTATTCCTTTTGACGATAGCTGTCGCCTGTTTTAGGGGTTCTCGCAGCGGTCAACTGCCATCGAGACCCTACAGAGGAAGAAGATTTATCATCGTTTGGTCCAATTGTATATTCCTCCGGGAAAAAATACGATAATTTTGTCAATGATTGTTTAAAAATGTATGACTACATGTCCTCATTAAGCTATATGTCGTGACGTGACGTCTTATCAGTCACACTTCCAAGCTTGTACTTGCCATAACGCCATTATATATGTTCTTGTTTGATTGTTAAATCAATTTGATCTCACTAAATCGGCCATTGTGTTGACACCAGGGAGTATTCCTGTCCCCTTTTACTCTTGTTTTAGTGCTCGTCGATTATATCAAGCAAGTTCTGGTGTGTTTATTGCTTCATATACATGTTACAGTAATTTGATATGCAATTACTGTTTCCGTTATAAATAATAACGTTTGTGCTGTTTATCGACAATTTCATTTACTGGTGGTGTTCAAGCTATGTACTGGTCATTAATTCTGTAATTGCTGCTTTGGCGGCGGACATTGTTGTTCTATGAATTGGTCACTTTCGTCAAGCATTGGTCAGTGAACATAACAATTACGGTATATAATAAGTAGAGTAAGGCAGACGACAGGGTTCGCGTCGTATTCGTCCGCTCATTGTAGTGTAATGTTTTATGGAGACATACATAATGATTTCATTTGATTAATACATAGACAGTCTTTTAACCGGAACAGTGGTCACATCTTATGATCAATTATAGAAACGATTGTTTTATCTGCAATATTGGTTCTAGATGCAGGAGTTTTTATTTGCCAATGACTGCAGCCATACTTTTTGTCATTTGCTTTAGCGAAGCTGAAAATAGTTTCCATCAAATTGATCGTAATTAAAAAGCATTTTTTAATATTCCAACTGAACGCTCAATATTTTTTGTGTATATTACATACACTCTTACGACTATGTCCTAAAATAGAAGTCGTATAATTTCTTAGAGCATGTTTTATGGGATAACTTATTGTTAATCAATACCAGGACATTAAATAAGGATAGGACTATTTCAGAGAGCATTTACTTCAGAAGTTAGTATAAGCACATTTAACCAGCAAAACATTTATGATATATATTTTTGATATGGAAAATCACCAAGATGAAAATAATAATATTGAAAAATTTGTGGTTTTAATGAGATTGCGAAATTTCTCTGATGCAATGTTATTAAGACTATTAATTATATTTTTAGTAATTCTTTCAAGGTTTGGTGCAAACAATGTGGTCCGTTGTGTACATTTTGTGTTTTAATGAATCATTGGCAATCATCTCTTATACAATGTTATTAAGAAGAGTTAATTGTATTTTAGTGCTTATTTTAAGGCTTGGTGCAAAAAAGGAAGTACCGTTGTGCAAATTTCAGATAGCATTAAAGAGAATTAAGTATTGTACATTTTTAGTTTTGTGTTGGATGTTCATGCCATCAATGAATTTATATTTCAGCAAAATATGACACTTTTTACAGAGTAGTTAACTTGTTTATGACATTTGTAGACACGTCAAAAACGCTGGTGATCGAATTACAGATTCTGTTATTTACTACAACTTTAAGTGTTCAATTGTCCGCGTTTCAATTATTGGTATCAATGAATATGTTGGGTACGGTCTGATGAATGGGTCTGCATGTCCTGTTTATACAAATAAATAATAAAACACAGAGAGAAATTGATTGTGTTTTGCAGATTGGCGTTAAGTGTGATGACAGACATGTTAGCAGCAAGGTGTCAGCAATGTTTTACAAACTCAAGGGTGAATAGTTCAAACTATTGGAACCTATAAAACACCGCGTCTACAAGACAAATGGTCAATAAATACCATCAACAATATAACAACAGCGCAACGAAGCCATATAAGTGTTCATAATTAACAATGGCGCAGGATTGCCGAGATAGAGTAAACACGAGGAACGAACACTCCTTTACACTTATCAGATATTCAGTGTCTTTATCAAAGCAAAAATAAATAACAAGACCGTTGATAATGCGTCCATTCGGTTAGCACAGCTTGCATTATGTATTTATTCACTTGTCAATTATCTCACATGGTCATTTATGTAATTGAAATATATCTTTTTCATTGGAGTAAGTTTGATATTAAGATTGAATGCTGAAACCATTTATTGACCTGCCAATACAATCATCCTAATTTGATATTTTTTAAGTGTTATTGAAAGAACTTATATAGTTTATGATTTTCATTACACTATCAATGATGTTACCCTGTTAAGCCCGTTATCATGACATTTTATTGTGACACATTATAGTGTAGTATCTCTCTTGTTGCATACATCAGAATTTTCATTTGACATATAGAGGACAAATTTTGTTATTTTTGTGAAACATAAATAAAATCGTATATAGATCTGTTTTCAAATTAGTATTGTCTTTTAACAACCATTTTAATATATATAAATTGAAAGAAATAGAAAAAATCCAAAACAGATTCAACAGGCATGTTTTGATGTTAAATTGGATTGGCTGCTAAATGATATTTATGTATGTATTTTAAAGAACAATGGATATTGACGTCAAATATACCTAATGTGTTTCTTTTTAATGCGTATGTGTTTTATTGTTTATGTATTTGAATAAACACCGATAGATGGGAACAATACATCACTAACGGATTTTACGAAACCAGATGTTGCCTTGCTGTGACTAGAATACATGCATTATAGATACGATCTAAATCCATATGCACAGAACAAGTATATAATCATCAAATAGCGATCTTACAACATATTTTGTACATGTTTTAAGATAATAAACATAAATGTTCTCAGAGATGGCATTTAAAATCTATAGTTTTATTGTGAAAAGGCGTTTTTTAATAAATCATCTAGTATGGAAATTTAATTGAGAGCAATGTCTTGCTGTTCTTTTAAATTAAAATAGATTGCACTCGTGACTTTTCATAAACGTTAACTTATCTCCCTTGCATGCTTGTATTCAGCAATTGAGCTTAAAGGAACAGAGAACATATCCCCATTAAATGGTTAAATGATAAATTACTCGTTGTTTTCAATATCACTTAATACCTATTATACGCCTTCAACTCAAAGATAACCCAAAAACAAATTGATGTTGAAAATGGCCACCGAAGGTGACATTTAATGACAAAATATATATAAATATTTTTTATATATTTTATTTTTATTTTATTAAAACAATTATTTTCTATATAAGTTTGAAACAAGATACGTAGAATAATATTACATGCATTGTAGTTGAGAAACAAAAAAAAAAAAAAAAAAAAAAAAAAAAAAAAAAAAAAAAAAAAAAAAAAAAAAAAAAAAAAAAAAAAAAAAAAAAAAAAAAAAAAAAAAAAAAAAAAAAAAAAAAAAAAAAAAAAAAAAAAAAAAAAAAAAAAAAAAAAAAAAAAAAAAAAAAAAAAAAAAAAAAAAAAAAAAAAAAAAAAAAAAAAAAAAAAAAAAAAAAAAAGGAAAAACAAACAAACAGTTTGACTTTTGTATATACTGAAACCAGGATATCAAGTGTTATGAGAAAATATTACATAACACACGTTTGATCACAAGTGAACTTACATAACCTAGATTATATGTAAAAAAGAGCGCATGCGTGTTAAATTTGTTCCTCAATATGAATTGATCAATCGAATTAGAGGGAAAGTTTACTCATCCGACTATATAAAAAATTGAATTTGAAAATGCTTACCTTTTAGTATATAATCACAAAAGGAGATCTATAATTGTTTCCTAGAGTTTTCCAAGGCATAAATTGAGCTAACAAATTAGTTACAATAGACAATATCAATATATAAAATAAGATACCTTAAAAGACCATGACAGGTGTTGTTTAATTACATTCGTCAGCCTGGAAATGTATGTATCAAAGTTTTACTTCATACACAAACAATGAACGTGTCAAACGTGTCGCAACGTTGCAAGACCGTCTTGTCCTTTTGTCATAGCTTGACAAGTCAAAGGTCTTGAAACATTACGACACGTTTGGTGCATCCATCGTTGGTGTATTACGTAGTAAAATGGTTTGGTGTGAGTTCAGTTCAGTTATCTCTTTAATCCAAACGAATCTATTTACAACTCAGTAATATTTCGCATGAAAAAGTCACAATAAATGAGACGGAAATTGTCTCATAGAAATGAGAGGAAACATAGAACTCCGCCAACATGTAAGTAATAAATTTGAACTCTAAAACGAAACAATAGAAATCAACGAAAACTGCGAATGCACTAAAACAAAAAGGAAAGACATAATGCACGAAAAAGGAAAGCAAATGAAGGTAAAATTAAGGATCCCTGTCCCACTGTACTGTTGTTTTTCGTATATACTTGTATGGATTTAACTGTAGCACATGTTGGATCGTGAGATTTCCAATCAAAAGGTAGCCCATTCGGTTAGAGCGTCAACTTAACAATCTGAAGTCTAGGGTTCAAATACCGATCTAGTAGTCCCTCTGTTTGTTTGTTATGGAATTTTTTGTTTTTCGTTTTTGGGGGATTTTTTTCGTGGGGGGGG
>NW_018405387.1:32102-36369 GCF_002113885.1 Mizuhopecten yessoensis | reverse complement strand
GGGGGCAGGGCGGGATGTGCAATCAAAATATTGTTGTTATATTCCTTTCATCTCTTTCCCTTTTAATAAATATACTGCACCGTATGTTTTTCTTTTCAGGAACATCTGATTTATCAAAGCTATATCCATGCTGGTAAAGTCGGTTTCCAGAAGTAACATAGTTAAAGCAGTGGTACAAGGATCCTTAACATTACAGTAACAAAGTATTAACATATTTTAACTAGACTGAACTCTTCACCTTAACGAGATGTACATACTATTGACAATATTTCTGCCACTCATGCGATAACATCTATGTTAGTAATATATCACAATACTTATAAACAGATGGCGCCAAGAAAAATATGAGTGTTAGAATAAGTGTGTATTATCTACATGTTTTAATTAAACGATTGTACTCTTATCAATAGGAATACTGGAAACACATAATCTGTTTCATTAATGGAAATATTTTTCTTTTTGATATTTTTGTTCTGAAAAAGATGCACATTTCCAGTCCAGGATCCACTACTCTCCTCTTGTTAACGTAATTTTCCCTCGGTGTTGCTCTGTTTCAATAATTTCATAACGGAAAATGATGGTAATGTGTCATTTGTTACGACGTTAAAGTTTTGAAAAAATAAATATAATTATCAACACGATATATAGCATGTTTATTATATAAAAGTTGGATGGAATTGCAGTCCAAAGATCTGTTCAGCTGAAATTCTCTAAAACATTATGATATAAATAGCTCAAAATTGAAATCATCTGAATGGCACCAACTATTCGAAAATGTGTTATTTTAGATACAGACAAGAAGCTCAGCAATACCATTTATTCTCGCACCTCAGACAAAGATATCCCACGTTATACTCCATGCTAGATTTTTTTTTATCTCGTCCGATCTGTCTTGTACCTTTACGTGACATTTCGCGGAATTTTTACACTGTGATGACAATTTACATTATAATGTTCTGTTTTGTCGTTAAACGTATAGTTTTGATGTTGTTAGATATTTAATGTTGTAGAAAAAATATAATCTACACTGTGGAATACGTTGTAATCTATGTAAGGACGGACTGCATTTTTACGCGGAAGCATTCAAATGTAGCTTTAGTAGTGAAGAGGTCATTATCATTTGAGGCCCAAGGTGGGATACTTGTAGTTTTTAGCAAAATTCAATAGGTTTTTTCGAACTAAAGGTGCGAGAAACTACCTGTAACTGAGCGAGATCGGGTTATCTTAGTCTCGGGCTAAGATTCTGTAACATCCCAACCTCGGCTTACGCCTCGGTTGGGATTTTGTTACAGAACCTTTAACCCTCGACTGAGATAACTCGATCTCGCTCGGTTACAGGAAACATATTTCATTTATCTATTTTAGTATCTTTATTACATGGGAGACTGAAAGCAAACCAACAGATTCAGCCAAACAGACAAATGTCGCATTGCAGTCTAATCCATCTGTATCTTATTACAGTAAAATAGGTAACAAGTCCTTGTGGTGAACATAGGTCGGGAGTTGTTTGATAATTGTAAATGGTGCATTACTCTAACTCAAATATTTTTATCCTCTATCCACCATGAAGAAACCCGAAAAAAAATATTATCATTCTATTAGAGAAATAGAATAAAAACAGAAAACGATGAAAAATAATTAAATAATAAATGGAAATATTTAGCAAGAAAGAAGATAAAAGAGACGCCGCCGTATGGCAGATGACGAGCCTTAGTGGACAACGAATGTTGCCGAGTTTTATTAGTGTCAGAGAAGAATTAATCATGCGAAATCTTCAATGACTTTTCATCCAAATATTACATTTCGTTTGAATGAGTCCCTACAGAACCGACGAAATAATTCCAGACGAATCTGACATTGATTTTTTTATCATTTTACGAAGAATGTATGCGCATATTCATGATAAAGCATGATTGTCTGACATTGAGTGAAAATAAATTCAATATTTTTTTTATCATTTTACAAAGAATGTATGCGAATATCTGTGATAAAGCATGTTTTGGCTTCAATGCGCCTTCCTAATATGCTGAGCAAACTCTTTCATTGGTTAATTCAATGAACTTGCGCTATATGCACTGATGAATGGTATTGCTTTTGTATTTTAGACACATAGTTTGACAAAAGATTAAGAAAGAAGACGAGTATGAATTACGTAGAAGGTATACTGCTTGTTAAGATGATGGAAGAAGACTCGTAAAACTTTGATAGAAAGCATACCCTCTAAAGAAGCTATTACAGAGATTGACATGCATCAATTAAATGTGTAAGAAGACCAAAGAGAATATTCATGTGTTTAAGCTAATTTCGAACTCAAAACCAATACGATTAGGGTTAAATATAAGCAAAGGAAATATTTACATTGAGACCCTTGGAAAGAGCATAAGAATAATAAGACCAGGTACTTCAGAAGGATAAGCATCTTCTGCTTCATCGACGCCAGCCTACATGTTAATATTGGTCAAATCCAATTAATGTAACGTTCCCAATAGCGAAAATAGTGTTAATGACAAGGAAACAACGAGACGCCCTGATGAGCATAATAAATAAAAAATATATACACATAATTACATTATACAAGCAGAAAAATTATCCTTACGGACGAAGGAATAATATAAAAAGAAACACAATAGAATTACATAATAACATACTTATAATTACACAGTCACGTCACGGCACTGTGGTGTATTAAATATATAATTACATAGTTAATTATAATTAAGACCATAATAATGTATGGCAGGTACGCATAAAGCGGACATCGCTATAGCGAACTATTATGTGACGTCATAGTTTATGACGTCATAATATCTACTTTAATTAACAGTTGGGAATATTTCCTTTTATGTGTATATATGTGTAAAGTGAGGAGGGATAGGTTTTTGTATATAACTTTTGTGAGAGTCAAACCACGTAATGGACTGGTGAAGAGAGATCGATTAAAGATCGCTTGAATTTAAGTCATATCATCTAAAGAAAAGATGACAAAAACAAAACCGGTTCTTGTTATTGTACCATCTAGAGATAAAAACATGATTAATAGTGGATGTCCAGCTGTTTAATTTCCTGCGAGGTTAAAAGTAATGGGCGTGATGTTGACCACATCGAGGCCACACAAACCACGTATTAATCCCGGAGCTCCTATATGATGACCGATACGGGTTTCATGAGTAATGGTCCAGTTGCATGTCCAATGTGCATATGGACATGTCGGAGTAATGAAAAAAAGAAGCCCGTTCAATATATATGATAACAGTATATTCTCTATCAGAACGGACGCCCTGACAGTCTCCGATGTTTTTCAAAGCATGTTGAGTGACGTTTCTCAAATTCATTTCCGTGGTAACTGATGTATGAGCTTTGGTTCTAGTCACAAAACCGTCGGCTATGGATTGAGGTGTCATGTGCGAAGGAAGGTTTAAAACTAAGGTTTCTCTTGGTAGTATATATACATATATATATATATGTTGGAAATGTGGTAGGCTGTTTCTGTACATGTTCTGTACATGAGAGAGAGAGAAATATGTGAGCCGTCACCTTATAAGGCTAAGGTATATGCTTATCCCTTGTTAGTTTACCAGTGCTCCTGGTTATGTTACACAACCTTTACGTCAACATGTTGTTTTTGCTAATGTTATTTAATGTTTATACTAACACCAACTTCTCCATTCATCGTGTAACTAGTGTTGTTTATGTATAAATAACCTCCCCTACACCCACACAAACCACTTCTCTGTCCCCTACACCAACACCAACAAATTATCTGTCCTGTGTGTAACTAATGTTGTTTATGTGTAAACAACCTCGCCTACACCCGCATTAACCACTTCTCCATTTTGTGTGTAACTAGTGCTGTTTATGTGTAAACAACCGCGCTTACACCCATATCAACCGCTTCTCTGTCCTGTGTGTAACTAGTTTTGTTTATCAGTAAACAACCTCGGCTTCACCCACACAAACAAATTATCTGTCCTGTGTGTAACTAGTGTTGTTTATGTCTACACAACCTCGCCTACACCCACACTAACCACTTCTCCATTCTGTGTGTAACTAGTGATGTTTATGTGTAAACAACCTCCCCTACACCCACACTAACCACTTCTCCAGTCTGTGTGTATCTAGTGATGTTTATGTTTAAACAACCTCGCCTAAACCGACACTAACCACTTCTCCAGTCTGTGTGTATCTAGTGATATTTAAGTGTAAACAACCTCCCCTACACCCACACTAACCACTTCTCCAGTCTGTGTGTATCTAGTGATGTTTATGT
>NW_018405387.1:28835-31936 GCF_002113885.1 Mizuhopecten yessoensis | reverse complement strand
AACTAGTGTTGTTTATGTGTAAACAACCTCGCCTACACCCACACCAACCGCTTCTCTGTCCTGTGTGTAACTAGTGATGTTTATGTGTAAACAACCTCGCCTACACCCACACAAACCACTTCTCCATTCTGTGCGTAACAAGTGCTGTTTATGTGTAAACAACCTCCCCTACACCCACACAAACCGCTTCGCTGTCCTGTGTGTAACTAGTGTTGTTTATGTGTACACAACATCCCCTACACCCACACTAACAAAGTATCTGTCCTGTGTGTAACTAGTTTTGTTTATAAGTAAACAACCTCGCCTACACACACACCAACCGATTCTCCATCCTGTGTATACTAGTGTTGTTTATGTGTAAACAGCCTCGCCTACACACACACCAACCGATTCTCCATCCTGTGTGTACTAGTTATGTTTAGGTGTAAACAACCTCGCCTACACCCACACTAACCACTTCTCCATCCTGTGTATACTGGTGTTGTTTATGTGTAAACGACCTCGCCTACACCGACACTAACCACGTCTCCAGTCTGTGTGTATCCAGTGTTGTTTATGTGTAAACAACCTCGCCTACACCCACACTAACCACTTCTCCAGTCCTGTGTGTAACTAGTGTTGTTTATGTGTAAAAAACCGCGATTACACACACACCAACCACTTCTCCATTCTGTGTGGAACCAGTGATGTTTATGTGTAAACAACTTCCCCTACACCGACACTAACCACTTCTCCAGTCTGTGTATATCTAGTGATGTTTATGTGTAAACAACCTGGCCTACACTCACACCAACCGCTTCTCTGTCCTGTGTGTAACTAGTGATGTGTATGTGTAAACAACCTCGCCTACACTCACACCAACCGATTCTCCATCCTGTGTGTACTAGTGTTGTTTATGTGTAAAAAACCTCGCCTACACCCACACTAACCACTTCTCTGTCCTGTGTGTAACTAGTGTTTTTTATGTGAAAACAACCGCGCCTACACACACACAAACCACTTTTCCATTCTGTGTGTAACCAGTGATGTTTATGTGTAAACAACCTCCCCTACACCGACACTAACCACTTCTCCAGTCTGTGTATATCTAGTGATGTTTATGTGTAAACAACCTGGCCTACACTCACACCAACCGCTTCTCTGTCCTGTGTGTAACTAGTGTTGTTTATGTGTAAACAACCTCGCCTACACCCACACTAACCACTTCTCTGTCCTGTGTTAAACTAGTGTTGTATATGTGTAAACAACCTTGCCTACACCCACACCAACCGCTTCTCTGTCCTGTGTGTAACTAGTGTTGTTTATGTGTAAACACCCTCGCCTACACCCACACTAACCACTTCTCCAGTCTGTGAGTATCTAGTGATGTTTATGTGTAAACAACCTCGCCTTCACTCACACCAACCGATTCTCCATCCTGCGTGTACTAGTGTTGTTTATGTGTAAAAAACCTCGCCTCCACCCACACTAACCACTTCTCTGTCCTGTGTGTAACTAGTGATATTTATGGGTAAACAACCTCGCCTACACCCACTCTATCCGCTTCTCTGTCCTGTGTGTAACTAGTGATGTTTATGTGTAAACAACCTCCCCTACACGGACACTAACCACTTCTCCAGTCTGTGTATATCTAGTGATGTTTATGTGTAAACAACCTCGCCTACACCCACACTAACCACTTCTCTGTCCTGTGTTAAACTAGTGTTGTATATGTGTAAACAACCTCGCCTACTCCCACACCAACCGCTTCTCTGTCCTGTGTGTAACTAGTGATGTTTATGTGTAAACAACCTCGCCTACACACACACCAACCGATTCTCTGTCCTGTGTGTAATAGTGTTGTTTATGTGTAAACAACCTCGCCTACACCCACACCAACCGATTCTCTGTCCTGTGTGTAATAGTGTTGTTTATGTGTAAACACCCTCGCCTACACCGACACTAACCACTTCTCCAGTCTGTGTGTATCTAGTGTTGTTTATGTGTAAACAACCTCGCCTAATCCACACACCAACCGATTCTCCATCCTGTGTGTACTGGTGTTGTTTATGTGTAAACAACCTCGCCTACACCCACCCCAACCGCTTCTCTGTCCTGTGTGTAACTAGTGTTGTTTATGTGTAAACACCCTCGCCTACACCCACACTAACCACTTCTCCAGTCTGTGTGTATCTAATGATGTTTATGTGTAAACAACCTCGCCTTCACTCACACCAACCGATTCTCCATCCTGTGTGTACTAGTGTTGTTTATGTGTCAACAACCTCGCCTACACCCACACTAACCACTTCTCTGTCCTGTGTGTAACTAGTGTTGTTTATGTGTAAACACCCTCGCCTACACCGACACTAACCACTTCTCCAGTCTGTGTGTATCTAGTGATGTTTATGTGTAAACAACCTCGCCTACACCCACACTAACCACTTCTCCAGTCTGTGTGTATCTAATGATGTTTATGTGTAAACAATCTCGCCTACACCCACAACAACCGATTCTCCATCCTGTGTGTACTAGTGTTGTTTATGTGTAAACAACCTCGCCTACACACACATCAACGATTCTCATTCCTGTGTGTACTAGTGTTGTTTATGTGTAAACAACCTCGCAGTGATGTTTATGTGTAAACAATCTCGCCTACACCCACACCAACCGCTTCTCTGTCCTGTGTGTAACAAGTGTTGTTTATGTGTAAACAACCTCGCCTACACCCACACTAACCACTTCTTCATTCTGTGTATAACTAGTGTTGTTTATGTGTAAACAACCTCCCGTACACCTACACTAACCACTTCTCCATCCTGTGTGTATCTAGTGTTGTTTATGAGAAACGACCTCGCCTACACCCACACTAACCACTTCTCCAGTCTGTGTGTATCTAGTGATGTTTATGTGTAAACAACCTCGCCTACACTCACACCAACCGATTCTCCATCCTGTGTGTACTAGTGATGTTTATGTGTAAACAACCTCGCCTACACACACACCAACCGATTCTCCATCCTGTGTGTACTAGTGTTGTTTATGTGTAAACAACCTCGCCTACACCCACACTAACCACTTCTCCAGTCTGTGTGTATCTAGTGATGTTTATGTGTAAACAA
>NW_018405387.1:4277-25388 GCF_002113885.1 Mizuhopecten yessoensis | reverse complement strand
TGTTTATGTGTAAACAACCTCGCCTACACCCACACCAACCGCTTCTCTGTCCTGTGTGTTACTAGTGATGTTTATGTGTAAACAACCTCGCCTACACACACACCAACCGCTTCTCTGTCCTGTGTGTAACTAGTGATGTTTATGTGTAAACAACCTCGCCTACACACACACCAACCGAATCTCCATCCTGTGTGTACTAGTGTTGTTTATGTGTAAATAACCTCGCCTACACACACACCAACCACTTCTCTATTCTGTGTGTAACTAGTGATGTTTATGTTTAAACAACCTCGCCTACACCCACACTAACCACTTCTCCAGTCTGTGTGTATCTAGTGATGTTTATGTGTAAACAATCTCGCCTACACCCACACCAACCGCTTCTCTGTCCTGTGTGTATCTATTGATGTTTATGTGTAAACAACCTCGCCTACACACACACCAACCGATCCTCCATCCTGTGTGTACTAGTGTTGTTTGTTTGTAAACACCCTCCCCTACCCCCACACTAACCACTTCTCTGTCCTGTGTGTAACTAGTGTTGTTTATGTGTAAACAACCTCGCCTACACACACACCAACCGATTCTCCATCCTGTGTGTACTAGTGTTGTTTGTTTGTAAACAACCTCCCCTACACCCACACTAACCACTTCTCTGTCCTGTGTGTAACTAGTGATGTTTATGAGTAAACAACCTCGCCTACCCACACACCAACCGATTCTCCATCCTGTGTGTACTAGTGTTGTTTATATGTAAACAACCTCGCCTACACACACACCAACCGATTCTCCATCCCCACACAAACCGCTTCTCCATTCGGTCTTTAATTTTGTTTAATAATGTGTTACCAAACGCCTATTCTTTGTGCGCAATAGTACAGTGTTTATCAGTTTCAAAAGTTACATGATTCGTTTTTGTATGATCATTTATCCAAATATTAGTCATATACTTTTCTGTTTATCAATGATTTTGATATTCCGTTTTGTTATCAATACAAAGTGGGCTAGTCCCGCATGTACAATTTCATTATTGTATATTAAGATTATTTTTGACGCAAATAGTAATACTGCCTTTGGCTAGACACTTATGTAGCTGAAATGCATGTTTGACATCGTCGTAAGTAAATAATGTCTTTTTTATCCAATATTGATGCTACACCTGCGATATCGTGAAATCTGTGACTGATTTATGACTCCTCACCTGTAAACGACCCCCATGCAAATCACGTGCGACTCATGTACTAACCATTGTTAGGCAGACTTGCCGTGCCGGATGATACACGCTGTCAGATGTAGAAGATAAGATATTATCTATCTTTAACACTAATAAGCGTTATCTTACTTGCAATCGATGTTTTTGTTAAATAGCCTGCCTAGAGCTAAGGCTTTGACTTGTAGCATCCTATTTACCCTGCTGTTAGTATTGTGTACTGCGTACCTGTTGTTACTGTTGCAAATTTTAATTAAAAATCATCAGATATAACAAGAACACTTAGTGAACATGTAAATACAATTTTACGCATGACGTCAACACAACAAACGAACCTAAATTGTTGGACTACAACACAAAACGTTAAGGGTTTAAATAATAATTTGATTATCATTACACAGGCGCATTCGTTCCCAGCTAAACGGATAGATTATTGTGACGCCAAGGAATAATCTAATTTTACAGTTTGCTCTTAAAAGGGTTTTTTTTCTCGACGTCATGGACTGAAAATTAAATAAAAACTAAACTGTCTTTTCGATGGCTATCATCACGCTAAATGAAACAGACACGTGATTTGTTTGAAGACCTTAAATGAACAAAAAATTGATTCATCATATTTTTTCGTTTATATCTTAAATTAAATTAGAAAGTGATTTATTTTATGATAGACTCATTTGATGTCTATCGAGGCAGAGAACGGAAGAAGATTAACATGCTTTTGGGGTAATCGGTTTTTTTTGCAGATTGATGGATTCATACAGAGTGCACATCTTAAAAAAACCCACAAATCTCCAATAGCATTGACCGGTCCGAGTAGGTAAGGTCAACCGGAAGTGGCCGGAATGACAATACTCGACTGAAAAGTAACGTGAAGTTGCATTCAAAACAATATTTGATACATTAACTGAATAAATATACGTTCTTAAACATTTGCCACCAAATACATGAACGACTTGAATAACAGGGGGTTAAGATAGAGCATTTCCTTTTCGAATGTGCTAAACAATATATTTCTCATATTTACCAGATGTTGCTTTGAAACTAATAGCAATTCTTACTTACAAATAGTAAGTATTGACAACATAATGAAAAGGCTCCGTGCAATTTTGTCATCTAACCCGTAATTGACTATGTCCTTGGTCAATAGAGCTTTAGTACAATTTGTATAACAATTTATGAATATTATTTTTGAAGCAATAAGTTGTAAATTAAGGACGTTTATAAATTCTGTGAAGAAAAAAATGGGGATTTGTTTTATAAATATTATGTGAGGGTTATACATTTCATTTAAAGAATATGCATATTTCATTCTTAAATTATGATGGAAAATATCACTGATTCAATTTTACATTCATAAAGCTAGAACGGTTTAATACAATACAGTCAAAACCCCGAATCAGCGGTCGTATATACAAGCAGAATAAGACCACGTGTTCCGGAAGGGTAAGCGTTTTCTGATTCATCAACGAAATGTCACGTTTTCAAAGTGAGAAATAGGGTAGTGGAAACGAAACCATAAAACTCACTAATGAACATAATCAAAACCGCCAACATTCGTATCGCACAAGGAAATAGAACACATCCTTGTGAGATCCTAATCGCGGTCATTTCTTCATCTCTCGAAACCCAGTGTTGCAGGTTTGTCCCTCAGCATTAAAAGTCTATCACGGAAATAGTGATATTTGGAGCGGTTCCGTGAATATTGGGTAAACATATAAGCAATATCACAATACCATTCACTCAAATATCGGTAGTGGCTAGGATTTCTATGAATACTGTCATCTCATGAGTAAGAAACGGTGTTTGCATTTTACATCAGAAATGTCATTTATTCTTTAAGACATGTTTTTATCATTTTAAGAAAATGAATACCAATTCAATTATTTATGTAACCAATGTTTATTACTAAATGTTTAGTTAATTATACATGTAATCTTATGTGCTATTACACATATAACATATATCTTATAGCAGAAATGTCATATCAAGTAGATTTTGTCAAACTTCGGCTCTACATCATTTATTGTGTCTAAATTGTACACAGAAAAAACCCCATAAAATACCTGTATACATTTAGGCTTCTTTTTTCATGGTACATGCATCAGTAGGTTCTCAATGGTTTCACAAACTCGTTATGGGAAGAAAATGGACATACTTAACTATTAACAGTTTTTGATGAGCGTTTTCCCTCTAAATATTCTGCCAGTTGCCGGGATTGACTGTAGTTAAAATCACCACGCTTCAACTAATGGAATTAATAATTATGACAGATAAATAGAATTTCCGTGAATCATATTTCAGTCAATTAGCTCAATAAACAGCTAACGTATATACGACCTTGAGAAGTTTCGCGATGAGTGGTGTTTTGTTTCAGCAGAGTAAAGTGCGGTAACCTTTTAACGTCAATCAAGCCTGCTCCTTGTGTTCATTAGGTAAATCAGGGCTGACGCGGTGCCATGATGATGTCGTGTAGAATAGCTTGAAGGCTCCAGCATGCCAAGACAGGCCCGTACAAACACATTCTAGACAGATTTCCATGTGAAGAAGCAATTTGGCTCTCGTATGAAAAATCGATCGCTTAAAATTATATTTATTTATAGAAATATTATGCATTCATAAAACACACCTCCAAATGAATGATTTCATTACCGACAGCGTTAATATGACGCGTTAAAAACAACATGTCTCCAGTTTTAGAACTAATTGATAAAACGTTCGCTGTTTGTGTAAGGAGAAGAAAGCATTAGCTTCTCATTAAAGTTAATTTGAAAATTAGGTTTACAGATCTAAGGTTCAAATTTGATCTCACGGTTGATGTGTAGCTCCTTTTGATAATTAGATTGCGACGTTTTCTCTTTGAAATTTACTGGGTAGAAGCATGTTCCCTACACATAAAGGTGAAAGTTAATTTGCCGTTTGAATATTTAGTAGAAGTATCCTCCGTAAATAAAGGTTATAGTCGGTTTGCCGTTTAGATATTGGGTATTTACAATACAGGAGTGTACAATTGGATACGAAGAGGCATTTTCCAAGCAGAAAAAGAACAGTAAAAGTCTTATTACTTGGCAGTGCTGATTTTCTCTTTCAGAAAGATAACAGTTACTTAACTATTAGCTATATAGTATAGATTTTTTTCTTGTCAGAAAAATAAGTTTTGATACAGCGAGGTTTTTTTGAAAGGAAAAGTAAAGGTCAGTATAACTTTGATTATTATGTAGAGGTATATTCTTGGTATTAAGGTAAATATCTATTTACTTGAGTTTTTTAGGGTAGAGGTGTTTTCCCTATCAAGTTGGTACTGTTTAACGGCCCTTGCAAATCATGTGAAAGATAAATATGTATTGTGATGGCTTTGAGGTAGTGAAAAGTGACGCAAGATGAGATCTTTATAGTTTAGTTATAAAGAAAAGCTACAAGCAAAGCATAGTGACATTTCCAATAAATATAAATGTTAGGACAATTCTTGGGTAAAATTTGGCAACCACAGTTCTTTTTAAACATAATTCAGAAATACTGATTAAAATAACCCAATTCGAGTAAAATAAGAGTTTTTGACCATTTTTTAAAATTAGCATAAACACAGTGGCCTCCGATTGCCGATTTTGTACTTTTCTTGAACCTTTTCTTTTACAATAGCTGACATACAAAAATAACAAGCCGATGCCTGTGTAGTGAAGATCGAAAAATGGAATACAGTTTTTTTGTAATTTCGGGTAAATAATATTCCTAAATAAGTAAATTGGTAGCCGCCATTACCGAAAAAAGTGTATGCGATGAAAACAATTCATCAATATTATCAGGGTAAAGCAATGATATCAGGGATAAATCATATGCTTAAGTATGCAACTTACTTAGCTACTTATGAAATTGATAACGATCCATGCATCAATTTAATAAAAAAAAATGTTCCTTGAAACTTATACAAGCATGAAGTACGAAACACCTTATTCGCAAATGCATCATCTTTATTCTCTTGTAGCAAATCTATTTGCTTAAATACATCATCAATCTGTTGTTGACATGCACTCACTGCTATGCACCGTAACCCGTAGTGACAGCACACCGTAACCCGTAGTTATAGCACACCGTAACCCGTAGATACAGCACACCGTAACCAGTAGATACAGCACACCGTAACCCGTAGTTACAGCACACCGTAACCCGTAGTTACAGCACACCACAACCCGTAGTTATAGCACACCGTAACCCGTAGTTACAGCACACCGTAACCCGTAGATACAGTACACCCTAACCCGTAGTTACAGCACACCGTAACCCGTAATTACAGCACAGCGTAACCCGTAGTTACAGCATTTGCAGTGACGCGTCCTGGATTATTTTTGGCATACACATGAAATCGTTTTCGGACAACTTTCGGGGACTGTACTCAATGACACCAGTATGGGTTGAAGTTCTAAATCGTCATGTTTCCATCCCTTGTTAACGGGCGGAAAAATCTCAGAAACGTTGAAATGAGCACTTATCTAAATAATTGCTTGAAAGAGCGAGCGAATTACGAGGCGAGATCATCATTTTGATTTTTTGGAAGGGGTTGCCGACCTTTCCTCTTGTTTCCCAATCTTAGGGGAAAGGACATACCTTGCTGTACCAACAGAGTCTGTTTTGTGCACATCATATACAAGAAATCTCACTTTCTGAGGTTCAGCTGATTCATTGATTCAAAAGTGTTACAGCAATGATGATTCTTTTCGAAGAGTATCCATTTTTTTAAATCCTCCCAGTGATTCCACAACAAAATTGTTACCATTTAATGCATCAACTGTGTGTGAGACCACGTCCTATTTCGCAAATCACTCCGAAAATACACATAGAAAGTCTTCAAAGAGTGCCATTAATTGTTGTTCTGTAAGACGTGGAAACCATAACCATTGTCAGGTGTTATTTTAGGTAAACAATCTGGAACATAAACATTGAGCATTGATGCATGGGATGTCATTAAAATCATTGGTTTTGCTTGGCCAATTAGCAAAATGTTGGATCTGAAGTATCACTTTCTCTTTTCTTTTCTTTTCTCTTACGGCGGTCATTAATTTGCATAATTGTTAGCATTATTTTCCAATAATAACTTCAGCTATGTCTTATTTTTTCTATGACCACAGAAGTACTTTTTTGTCTTACTTGGTGGAGGAGCTATTGCAGAATATGGTTCAAGAAAGGTCCGATATTGGCAATTTGCAGCCATTTCGTGTATCCAACTTAGATGTTCGGAAACACGAAAGTTCATTTGAGAGCCATGGTATTCGGATTCAGTTTATAGTGTCAGCTTTTATCCAAAGATTCTCCTTTAACCAGTTCCAAGTGGGTTTTTTTCAGAAATTCAACTAAACTTTGTTTGTTTGATTGCCTCCTTGCGATAGCGCAGATCTAATGCCGACTTTAGAGTGCTACCTCACTGAAATGCCACGCCGAAGGAACCCAGAAGAGAACAGCAAATCGTAAGTCGGACATGTCAAAGTATTCTGGTGTTCTTGTGTCCACTTTGATTTTCAAATCCTTCCATGTGCGTACGCAAGAGTCATGTCTTATTTTCGGAATATGTTTACGAGCCAAAAATATCGATCAACCTATTTTGTTTGTTAATACGTTAGAATAATATTTATTGGAGTCCGTTTGACACGATTAATTAACTTGTCACAAAGTTTGGATTAGACCATTATTTTTAACGAATAGATACAAACCAAGTATTTATGAACCTCGTGAGAGAATACTTTCATTAACCGGCAACCATTTGAACTACATCGTCAAACAAATTTAATTTGTGCACTCCGTCCTTCGGGGAAATAATACCAGTGACTATCTTAGAAAAACCTCCGCAGATATTTCTCAAGTAATATTGTGTTTGCACCTCGTGCACAAACTTTAGCCTGCACTAATTAGGTTGATTAAAGACGCCAAGGAAGAGACCTAGCGGGACTTCTGGCAGTACGTGCAGTGTCGCCGCTAACTTCAATCGATCATGTTGTCTCGTGCTGCACGTGCAATTTTGGTTTATTTTCTTGCGGTGCAGCAGCCAATTCTCTTGACAACATGTTGGGTTTTTTTCGACTGTTCTTTTCGTTTCTGGCATTTAACGGAATTATTATCAGAATCTTTTTTCATTTGGCACTGGGGACTTCTTTTAATTTCAAATGCAACGTTCATTATGGGCTATGATTGGATTTGGAGATCAATTCGAAGAATAAAAAAAAAAAAATTAATAGGAAATCGATTAAACAACCATAGTGTTTCAAGGACCGAACCAGAATACAACATTTGTAGTGATACAAAATGTCACAATATTATCATTTGGTGCGTTATACATAATTGTATGATCTTACATGAGTGTCCAAAAGGTTCGCGTCTTATAAAATTATAATTGTACTCGCTCAATGAATTCAATATGACATGGACACGAATTATATTTATCACACAATATTCATATTTTTAAAACCAACTTCAAACACAATTATTTTGATCAGTTGACTCTTTAAAACTCAAAAACAAAGTACTCCGATTATAGTAATGTCTTTCTGCCAAGTGCAAAATAGTTCCGAGATTTATTTTCAAATAAAGAACAGCTTTAAATGCAATGAAAATAATAATGACAAAATAGATATTTCCAATTCATTTAATAGCAAAAACGTTAAACTTAATCATAAAATAAATCAGTTAATAAAGTTTTGTAGTGGCGTAGAAATATATTCCCTCGGTTTTGACCAATCGCAGCCCCTTCAGGTTTTATTACACATGTGTAATACCATATTTATGACATGGCCGTATGACATAGTAAAATGGGTCAATTTTGTGATAAAATATTATAATCATTAGTTGTGTTAGTTATGATATTACAACATAATTACCTTATAATTTTATTAAACAATAATAATAAAGTATATTTAGACAGGGTTACATATTTCGCTTCACATCATAATCACTCCGCGTCTCATTCTCCATGTACTTTTTCAAGGGTCTCCATGTGAATCTTTCTTTTGGTAATTTTTTGCCCTAGTTTTAACGAATTAGTTTATTCAGAATTAAGTTTTTTGGTGGTTTCTTTTTGCAATATATGTCTTGTAATGCACTATCTATAATGAACATGATACACAATGTAATTAACAATATCACTTATACGGATGCTGAAAAGTAAAAACCATTTAAAAATGTCTATCAAAACAGTTTCTGATGTATTGCGTCTGTATAAAAATAAAACAATCATACCAAATACTCAAATCTGATTTGGTCGAAAAAATCTTTTCGTTGTTCTATGAAAGAAAGAAATGAAGACACGCCCCGGAAATACTTTCGCTATGTATTATTGCGCACGTAGCTTAAAACACTTCAATGGGTAAAATACAGAGACCTTTCTTAATTGTTCTATAAACAGATTAACTCTCTTATAATTCGCATTCCTATATTTTTCACCTACATTTGTAAATTATTTCCTGTTTAACAAATGTAAGAACAACAAACACTTTTTGTTTGCAATGTTAAATTTATTTGCTATTTTTTCGACAAATACATATAAGTAGTACACATTAATTTCTATATCGTCATGATAACGTCATTAGTTTGTCGTTTTTTCTGTTTTCATTACAGATAACCTTAAACCTGAGTTATGCTAGAAAGCGGACACATAATCTTACTATAGGCAAGCTTATATTTAATCAGGGTACTTTTCTTTTTAATGTGTTCAACAGATTGGTGAAAAATGTCCCTGATTCGTTTGTTATTAACCGAATTGAAGAAAAATTCTCGCTTACTATAAGTTATTATTTTCTGTAAAAATGTGCACATATAGTACTAGTATGAAGACTAGTATAAAGAGTTCGTTCCAATGTTATGAGAACTCAAGAAGGTAAAAATAATATGTGTCATACTCAGACGAGATTACCGACACAGTTTCCTTCCATCAGAGACAGCAAAAACGTGAAACCAAACGCCATTCATGAGAGATACCTTGTTATTTCCCCATTCAACCAAACACTTCCTTTGGAGGAGGCCTTGTTTATTTTCTATATCCGGGGCAACACATTCGGTTTGACATCAATCGGAAAGGTCAAGGTCTTCCTTGTCACTCGAATGCGTAACCCTACGCCGCGTTTGGATGTGATGTGAACGGTGTTTGATGTCTCCTTCCACGTCACCTGGATCTAATTTACCGAGCTATAAACTCTATGTCTTGCTGGTAGTTCAGTGGGCAATTAAAATGACCAAATCAATACACCGGCGTCATTAGACGAGCCGGGTGAAGAGTTCACGCTGACCACCGCGTCAGCTGATGAAGGGCTCGCGGTAAAAAATATCCCTCTCCGTTAAAACTTTGATTGTGTCGGCGAGGAAACCCAACTACCGACATAATGTAAACGAACGAATACAAGGTCGAAAGATGACCTCAGGATCAGAATCCATGTGTTTGAAGCACTTTGGGAGTCATTACTGCCAAATTACTGACTGGTGGTTTATTCAAAATTAAACTTGATGCAGTGTTATGTTTAGTTTCCTCAAAATGACTCTTGACACAAATTGCTATGTTTACCAACGGCCAGCTTGGGTTGAGTATAAGTATTAAAGGTGCCTATCGCGTGCAATTAACAAAATATCGACGTACAACTTTAATCATTCGTAGAAACAACCAACAGTTGTCAATTCGAACAGCTGTAGTAAGTAGAGGATGGACTTTTAAAACAATATATAACCCTGTAACAACTTTTATCAAATGTATATGTAGCATCCTTGATATTAAAGTGTACCTGAAATCTAATTTCTAAACACATTTCTCAATTAATTCTGATGTAGGAAATATTATACAACAGTGTTCTCAAGTACATTACCTATTCATGTTTTTTGTATTTGCAATTCTCCTCCGTCTTCGTTCAGGGGGTGGGGGTGGAGGGGNACCACTACCCCTCCACCACTTGGTCGTGGGTTCGAGGTCTACGTGGGATAGTTGTCAGGTACTGGCCGTTGGTCGGTGGTTTTTCTCCGAGAACTCCGGCTTTCCTCCACCACCAAAAACCTGGCACGTCCTTAAATGACCATAGCTGTGTTAAAAGGACGTAAAACACAAACAAACCAAAATCGTTTCGGGTCAAACACGGCTACATTAAACAAACAGTTGATTTGTATAATTTACACCGGTATAATAGTAATTATACTCGATAATTGAGAGCATCTGTTTTATAGCCATGTTTGGCCTGGAACAGTTAAGGACCCGTGAGAGGCGTAGCGAAGAGTTTCATTATATTATCACATTTCAGCTGAATTATGTTTCAGCTTACAAACCACGGCACCACATTTAAATCTACAAAGTGGCCTCATGTTCCAGATTATCTAAAACTGAACAGAATCCCGTTTTAATCTATATAAAGTTGTACCATGTTTTAATCAGCACAGCACGACATTACGTTCAACTTACAAACAACAGCAGTCATTTCAATCAATATAAATCGGCATCCCATTCAGTCTACAAACAACAGCAGTCTGTTCAATCAATATAAATCCGCATCACATTCAGTCTACAAACAACATCAATCATTTCAATCAATATAAATCGGCATCACATTCAGTCTACAAACAACAGCATCAAGCTTCTTTCGATATAATTCGGCATCACATTCAGTCAACAAACAACGTCATCGCGGGGTTTTTCGATATAATTCGGCATCACATTCAGTGTACAAACCCACGTCATCACACGAATGCTTGTACAAGCATTTCAGTCTTACAATAACTACATCATGCTTCAGTAGAACGTTTCAGTTTACAAACAAATACGAGATATCCATACATTGCCACTTTCACCTTAATGTTTGATCCAGAATTACAAAATGATTAAGTCCAGTCGTTCATCGCCTAGCTCCTCTGAAATAGCCCATAAAACCTACGGTCGAATGGTAGTAGATTGCAAAGTAAGTTTTAGTTGGTCTTGGCATTGGCATGCTGTATGCAGGCATGATTGATTTGGCAGTTGTACGCCGACGCTTACAGTTTTAGTATACAGGAGGCCAGTAATATCACAAGTGATTTTTACAATATGAGTAAAGATGAAAAGGTAGTTGTTATTCTAAGCAACCCTTAATTGGTGAGGTCCTGTGCCAAAACCTGTTTTAATATTCTTAATCGACAACGTTAATTATTTTTTATATTTTTAGATTGGCAAAGCATTATTGATTATGTTTGTGGGCTCTTTACAAAGTGTCCTCTATGCTTATATTGGTAAAAGTCCATTTGACCACGTGTGTGTGGAGTCTATATATCACACAAAGTGTTTATCCAGTTATGTATCTATGCATCTGGGGATATTTGTTTGGCCCTGGGATGGGGGATGGGCGATATGTCGGTAGGGATTGGCCCAACCACTCTCGCCCATCTCACATCTTAGGCCCAAATTATTACACGTCTTATACGTCTTTGCCAATTGTATAACTCTAATAATGTTAAAATGCTACTGTTAGCTTTTAATTTATAATTATGTACATATATGTAATACTTTTACAGTCTAGAATGATAGGGGAAGAGTGAGTGTCTCGTAAGTCTAATATAGTAGACTGGATGTAATGGTGAGTGAGCAGACATATTTTAGAGATTGTAATACTTGTACCTTTTATATGTGAAACTATAATACACTAATTTTAATGGCCAGATCTTAACTAAACCTGTTTCAGACGTACAGGTATACGAATCACTATTGTTACATACAGCATCGCTGAAGCGATTTTATAAATAAAAAATATGCTTTGGTATTTCAAGTTTTTAATGATTACCACTAAGGTCGGTGTCCTGGTGTTAGACTATAGGGACCCGAGGATTGGTGGAAGGTTAGTCCCCGAAGGCAATGTAGATTTAATACAGAGAGCGATATACCGACATGATATTTAGAAGTCCCGTGTTCTTTTATATAACTGAATTTCTAAATTACACATTTATATACTTATAATGATCCAGAGAAGATCTATATTTTATTTTTCCTATTGTTTCGATATACATTTTATATTATTTCGTTCAATTTTTAACTTCAACAACATTTTCGTCATCAACATCACTGATGAGATTTTATAATACATTGTTTAGAGTTTCTATTATTTAATTTCCTCTATATAGACCTCAAAACATATTTTATTAAGAAGCAAGTGTTCGCTACGGCAGTTTATAATTGTTTTACTATACGGCAACAATTAAAGGCAATGCTAACAGATCATCCCTTATCTACACCTTATATTAACACTAAAACAAATAAATAATTAGCATATTTTGTTATAATTTAATTCATATTTGTAATAATAATATAACATAAAATATAAATAAAATCCATCCCTTACAGGTTTGGGGAAAGTATTTGATTTGCTGCATTCCACTACACGACTACATGAGACGGCTGAAGACAGACAGACAAACAGACAGACATTAAGACATTCTTTATTTCCTCCTTTAGTACATTTCATAATATGTCAAAACAATTTTACAAAATCCATATAAATTGATATGCAAACATATTATTTTGAGAAGTATGTAATTAATAATGATGTAGTTGACATTCAAATAACTGCATTATAAAATGTATAACATTTCACTTCCAGGGGCTTTTAGCACACTTACCGTTTAATATTAAAAACTGATGTATTTTTTGCTTTTTTTCCATTTTTTTTTTATTAATTCCAGACATATCATACACATGAGGAACCGTCTGAGGATGGAATACATAAGCTACGGTTCTTTACATTAATACTCTCTTAATTAAGCATACATATTCAAGTTTTATCATGATTAATATTCTGTGCAACTCTGCAAGAATGATTTGAATTGGAATATATGTATCTAACCTTCACACATAAAAAGAAAAAGAAAAAAAAAGTATTTTTTTGTAAATAACCAGTTTTTCATTAATTTAAAATTTGGTTCACAAATATAACTTGCATAAGATACGCCTAGAAAAAAAAATATACAAAGAAAATGACTGGAATTGATTGAAACGGGGATTGGGGGATAGTTGGTTAAAAAGTAGAAATTTATCCAGAAAAAGAGGGACAGGGATAAGAAAGTCATAAGAGCAAGAAGAGAGTAAGAGAGATTCCCGACGAAAGCAATAATTATTCATGAAAGGGTGATTATTGTAAATATATTAGCAAATGGGAAAATATATCAGAGAAAAAATTTTTTTTTTTTTAGATTTATTGATGCTATTAATCTGGATGTTATTATCGTCACATACTTGTATGTGTTGCTGTATTGTTATATCCTTAAAGACATTTTTATATTTCATGTAATTTAATTTTTATTTTCGGTAATATGGCATCCGTTGGTATCGACATTATGCTATTTCTCAAATTATGTAAATATCTCATTGATAAAGTCCTTTGTAATGTTGTAATGTTGTAACGTCCACATCGCAAACAGTTAAAAGGGTCATAACGCGGAAATTTCCGCACTCGAAAATTTTCTATTTTACACTACATTGTACATCTGGATCTGTTTACTTCAGTGGTAAAAAGCCGGTCACATAACGCATGTGCTGTTTATCAATCTATCTAGCGCGTGAGACCATAGGACCAATCAAAGCAACAGCTTTGTGTAGACATATCGACACTTAATCCAATTCGTTCGGAAGATATGGACATTGTTCCACCCAGCACGGCTATATTAGGTCGTAAGAAGCTATCAGGAGACCTCCCCAAGGCTAAATAAACCGAGATATTAACGTGGAAAAGATACCATTTCGTAGCGCACTTAATTATTCCGTCCATTTCCGAAAAGGTGGACATAAGTGACCACAAGACCCCTGACCAATCAATTTTATAGAACACTTGGATTGTAATAAGATAAATCTTTCCATATATCTAAATGCAGAAAAAACAACACTGGAAATTGTCCAGGGGCAGTGAGGGTTCACGTGTACACACGAGTGAGGTCATAGGATTTATTTCAACATACCTTGGAAAAAATACAATTTATCCTTCCTCTCTCTTCCAGCGTTCCTCTCAAACAGCTGTGAGATGTCAACAAGTTAATTTACTCCCTGAACACACAGCGAAGCGCTGTTTACAAAATAAAACTTTTTGGCGTAAACAGTTCACCCTAAAAAAGGAGCCGATGAATGTATGACATTACGATTACTTTTTTTTAAATTATTTTCTTTAAGCATTAGTCGTTACTTTTAAACTCCAACTGACTAACCCTTTTATAAAGCAAACAAATCCCGATCTGTAGTACTTTCCCATGTTCAATGTTGTTTAACTTTACAATTCAAAACGGCGCCAATAGCTGCTTAATATGCTTTCGGAGTGAATGGGTAACGTAACTTTGGAAGGAGCCAGATACATTTGCCTGTTACCTCTCGGCCAAATGGAATTACCGAATTCACCTCGACGCTTGAGCCCCTCAAAGAAAGCCCCAAATAGGGGTTACTGAAATGGAAATAGTCAAACGGGTGTTTTATTGTATTAATTTTGTAAATTTATGATCTCAAGTTCTATAAACTCAAATACTTAACAACTTTGACAACTATATCATATTAGATGAAAACAGCAAATCAAAAGACTTTTGAAGCTTTACTAAAAGTCAAAGGACAGATGTTTGTCTTAAAAGAGACGGGGTCAAACATGGAGACACCAAGATGAAGGCAAATATTTTAAACGAGCAGATCACATCATGTTTCACAAGAAAAAGCTCAAGTGAACCAGTACCAGAGCTTGGACCAAGACAACATCAAACTGTATCCATCATTAACTTCTCTGAGAGTGGTGTTCTTAAACTACTGCTACAGCTGATTTCCCACAACGCTACTAGACCTGAGGAAATCTCAACTCGCCTTCTTAAAGAGACAGCCCTACCAGCTCTGACATTCTTCTTTCAATCGTCGTTTCACCAAGGAATAGAGCCACAGTGTCAGAAATCTTCGAATATAGCACGTCTCTTTGAGAAGTGCGACAGAAGTGCACCCGTTAACTTTATACCCGTCTTATTAATATCCGTCAGCAGCAATGTTCTTGAGCACACAGTTCACCGTCATATCATCAGACACATGAACCATCACCAACTGATGACAGACTACGAAAATGGTTTCAGGAAACGGCGGTCCAAAGAGACACAACTTATTCTGTCCATCGATGACGTAGCCGGGCGTGTGGATGTAAGTGAAATTTGCAAGGATTCCGACAAAGCACCACACAATAGATTCCTCATGAAACGTCAGCATTATGGCAATCGTCGTAGTGTACACAACTGGACCTCCACCTTTTTATTAGACAGTACCCAGCATGTTGTTCCTGACGGCCACGTACAGGCTTCCAGCATGGTTACACCCTGAACCCTCAGGTCACAGTGCTCGGACCACTGTTATTTCGGTTATTCATGAATGACATCCAAACAGCAGTCAAATCATTCGCCTGACTGTCTGCATATGGCTGTCTCTTGTATAGACGAATACAATCATCAGAGGACCAAGTCATATTACAACAGGACTGAATCAACTGCAGTGCTGAGAGGACACGCGGTTGATGCGCTTAAATCATTACCAGCAAATATCAACAACAGTCCAACTACTAAATCTATGGACAGGTGCTCAACGCTGTTCCTTAACCAAGTATCTAAGATTGAAGATGTACTAGATCCTCAGCTGGTGTGTTCACATCTCCTAAATCAGTAAAAAAAACATATCCACACTGACATTCTTGGCAGAAATATCAAGATGCCTATAACCGCCCTTTTAAAACCATCCAAGTAATGTGCATCAACAGCTTGGAGCCCTGCAAAAAAAATGGGAATATAAACAAACCGGAAATGGTTCAGAGACGTAAGGCCTGATTCGCCCTGGGGGACTTTCAGTGTACGAGCAGCATAACATCCATGTTCCGGAACATCCGATGGCAGTCGCCATACAGACTGTAAGAGAAACAGGTCGTGTGGTGATGATGCATAGGATAGTGAACCACCTAGTCGGTATAACACCAGACTCCTACCTGCAACAAACACCACTGTAATATCGTGTTATTCCATCAGATCGCGGGTTTCACACACGAGAACATCAGCGTACACGAACTCTTTCTTTCCATAAACTCTAAGGCTCTGGAAGACACCATGGCCGGCAGCTGTAAGTCGAAGCCGCACAGGCAATTCCAAATTCCGTCTGGGGTTTTTTGTGGTTTTTTTAATCAGCAGTGTAAATAAACGTTCACTCTCTAATGAAGTACAAGAATTGGTTAGTGGTGTCAGCACTATACACGATATACAAGAATAAGAGAAGAGTCCATCAGCTGATTGCTGTAGGTTCGATAATTTATATTCAATAGAGGTGTGTATAGGGGGTGTATGACTAAATCAACCGTGTACTATTATGTACACGTCGTTTATAAATTTTCCCTGTATACACACAATCTGAAAAACTTAGTTTTCCTTCTATAAGTGACTAGTATTTTATTAATCATCTGTAATGATATTGAGTTAAACCTAGAAATGTCTCATCTCAATCAAAGATCCTTAAGAAACAAGACTGATATTGTTGAAACCGAATTAAATGAAAGTGATATTATCTGCCTAACCGAAATACACTTCACCCCTGAAATACCTAATTCTGAACTAATAATTCCATGCTACTCTAAAAACCTGGATAGAAAAACATGTCCTGGTGGTGGGGTTTAAATCTATCGCAAAAATAACATTTTCTCTAAAAGACGACATCTGTTCGGGGGATAAATCCAAAATCATCATAGCAATGTATAAATATATGTCTGTGTTTCTTACCACTTGTTGTCACCTTAAGGAGAGGACTTAGATTGGCTATGCCTGATGTCTGATCATATAGACTATTGCTTATATTGTCAATAAAAATTTGTTGAAAGTGAAAATATTCCATAGAGTTTGATGCACAGTTAAAGATTTCTTCATGTATGTAACATTGATCATCAACAACTCGACATCTTGAATGTGGTTTGAGTAAAATCATTGGCTACGGCAACTTATTTTCTATTTACAGAAGAATTGACTTTCACCTTCGAACCTGAAAAGCAAATTCCGAACAAAAATCCTGTTTGTGCTGTATAAAGATGAGTTTGAACAAACAAAGTGAACACAAATACTACTAATTGTACGAAAACTGATTACTTGGTATCTATTTAAAGTAATCAGTGACCAACACAGTTGCAGCCGAAAGGTTTGGCAGTCCAAAGCAAGCAGGTTTTGTTTTGGAAGCCGTTTATGAATTTCGAGATGGAATGAAGAAATGATATTGAATTACTATGCGAATCCTACATCAACAAAACATTGACCTTCATATACGGACCTGGAAAACAGACTAGGACGTTTACTTTAGCGTGCGGAAACACTTCCGGACATCCGTGCGTCATCTCTATATCCTGTCTTCGGTACTGGAGAGATAAAACAAAACGTGAAAGCTCTAAAGTTTTAAAAAAAAACTGGTCTTCCTCAAATTGCTTATTCATGACCAATCAACTCGTTAAAGAGGCGCTACTAAGCATATTACCTTTTACAACTAATAAATGACCGCGTCAAGCTTAATAAAATTGATTTATTATTTTGTATAGCCCGTCACAAATGATACTTTGGGCATTAAGTGTGCCGCTATATACACAAAATAAAGAAATAATATACATGTCAATTAAGTACTTGCGAATATTTTTAAACTCATAAGTCTCTGTCGGCCGGAAGGTCTAGATTGCTCGACAGCGTTGAACTCTAGGGTGCTGGTAGGCAGTAATCCAACTTCCGGCGGCGGGATCAACTCTAAACTCTAAAGAGTGTTTTAAGATAGATATATAAATAGATGGTGTTAAGCGTCGATTGTCCGCGTCGTATTTAGCGTTGTTTAGTTGTTTTTGAAATAATAATCAGTAAACCCTCGATATAATGCCCCTCGTTTCATTTAACGCCAACATCTTTTACTTTCCTTTTTATTGTTTTCTTAAGAATTCCCCTGTTCATTTCCCTTTATAACGCCAAACATTCTCTTGACAAATAGTGGCAGTCAAAGGAGGGTTGACTGTAATAATAAATAAAGAGCAGTTCTATTATTGGACAGATATGTGCGGGAAATCGTCACTATTCTGAAAACGTTGTGAAGGATACAAACACTGCGGGTCAAGGCCATAAGATAACAATGTTTTAGTTTTAAACAAAGGTGGGGGGTTTTCATCTCAGAAACTGTTTAAAGACAATATGAATAGCAACAGTCGCTTTGTGTCCAAGCGCCCGCAATGCTCGAACGTCGAGTGAATGTTGCTATATTTTGTATTATCTTCCCTGTAGGAACTTTGTGATACATTTATTTGTACAAAGACACTTTTTTTATACATTCTCGCCATGACATATTGAAACATTATGAAGACTGCAGTGGCTGAGAACCAAAGTTAAGTGTTACACGATGACTTGGTTCCAGAATATAAAACATCTATTTCTCTAAATAAATGAAATTTCAAATGTATCCACAATTTTCAAAATGCATCTAAACTTGTACATTATGGAGGCTCAACGTCAACATTGAAATAACATTTTTCCATCAAAGATTCCATCAAAACAGGGTCACGACGTGTTAAAAAAACAACATTTACTGGAATAGATTGAGGCAGGAATTCAGGATATGAAAGAAGTAGTAATAAGTGTGGGAAAACTCACTAGTTTGACGGATGTCAAGCAAAGACATTAAATCACTTAGTCCTTGTTGCAGGGTGAGCTCAAATGAGATCAATCTATTGAATGGTAAATGTACACAAAAAAGAGAAAACACCATGTAGCTATATACCAGAGCTGCTTCAATTTAGAAAGCGTAAATACACATAGGCGTTACACACAGTAACACAAGCATGGTAACACATACAAGATGAAAGACAGGGTACACATCACTTTATGTAGGTTACTCAAGAGCTTTTGACACTAACATAATTCTTTATTTGTTTAACGAGGATTAGGAACAGCCCAAGGGCTACTAGTCGTTTTTCTCACATTTAACAAACAAGTGAACGGGTACAACATTAACATTATTATCATACAGTACAAAATACAGGAAATGCATGAACCTTTACACTGGTCATTTGACACTGCACCTCATGACAAAGTAATAAACAAATTGGACTACTAGGGACCCATACAATCCTAGTTTACCACATTTCTCACAAACCGGAAAATGTTTGTCGTCCTAGATGAACACTCCAAAGAGGTCACGTTAGTCTCTGGAGTGCTCCAAAAACCGGTCCTAGGTCCGTAATAGTTTCTCCGTCACCGTCCAGACTTGTTAAAACATTCTCGGACCACATCTTTTCCCTCAAAATGATAAATAAAATTTTGCAGAAGACACAATATTATGTTACAAGACATACTACTGAGGACATATACATATACACCTGCTGTTACCCACAGCATGTATCGAAGGAGGAGACTAATGTGGGAACCCCTGAAGAGTTGGGGATTTGCTTTGGTGTCCTCTATTTGGGGACACAAATGCGACCAAAATAAATTTGCTGTGCCCATCGCAATATTTGGGATTTTTATCTTTCTTTCTACTTCTAACTACCTTTTTATTTCCTAGTGCCTTGCTTGGCAACACCTCACTTTTGGCTTGAATGTTGAGCCCAGGTGAGGAAGACAACGGGTTCTGTCCCCAGGCCGGGACATACCATAGTTCTTTAAAATAGTAGTTGTTATTCCCTGCTTAACGTTCAGCATTAAGGGGAATGACAACACCTGGTTCATCCGTTGTCAGTATAATGTGACCGGGCGGAATGCTGTGCTTCGTGCCTTCGGCACGGCATTTCAGTGAGATAGCACTATCAAGTCGGCATCAGATCCGCGCTATTACAAGGAGGCAAGCACACCAACATACCCTGTCTCCTGCATACACACACGCAAGCAAACATACACTTCACACATGGAGGCACGTCCTTAAATGACCTTAGCTGTTAAATAGGACGTTAAACAAAATTTAACCTAACCAAATTAAACCAAACCTTTATATATACTGTGACGTTCATTTGTGTACGCGACATGCCCTAGAGGCAGACGACTGGGGCATGGAATTCAAAGCCAAAAAAAACTATATACACAGCATGAAGAGCCTGAGCCAAACATTCTATACCTTAAAAGGATACATCTTTCAGCTAGTAAAACACAACCCGTATCTCGGCCAGCAACTTCTAAGGGACCGTAATGCAATACACATATTAAATGTAACAAAATATTGTAACATTAGGTTTCCTTAATCGGTATCTCCAACAGTGTTCTCAAAAAGGAGAAGCTGTCTACATTTCATTCGTAAGATCAATCATGGCGAACGAAGCTTCCATCTGGGACCCGTATACAAACCGGAAATAAAAATGCTTGAGAGGATACAAACACTGGCAGCTCGCTTTATAGCCGGAAACTACTTAAACCGTAATTAAATATTATGACAAGTGGTTCAGAAGACTTAATAACTCACATCGAATTCCATATTCAATTCAAATCCTATTGAATAACTTACAAGCTTATTGCGAGAGCACCAGAAATAAAAGCTGTAATAAGGACTAAATCCTTTGTGGTATATGGAATTACCCTCCTATTGGGTCCCCAAACTGTAATCCTTAACCTAAGGATGATCCAGGACAAATTTAGTCGCAATCAACTCACCCGTTCTGGACAAGTAGGTTTTCAAGGAAAAATTGACAGACGAAGAACGCTGCGCCACGAGATGAGCTCGCAGGGCCCTAATAAGTAGTCTTGTCACACATTTACACTGATAACACAGTACCATTTTTATATGAGCACTGCATCCCTGCAGGTCGGGTTTTGAGAAAAGAATGTATGCTTATCAATATCTATATTTTGTCTTGACGTATAAAAACTCGAGTTTACAAAATCTGATGAAGTAGTGTAGTGTGCTAAACCGGTAGGTCTTACTTATACACGAGTATCGACGTTTT
>NW_018405387.1:0-177 GCF_002113885.1 Mizuhopecten yessoensis | reverse complement strand
TGACGTATAAAAACTCGAGTTTACAATATCTGATGGAGTGGTGTACTGGGCTAAACTGGTAGGTCTTACTTATACACGAGTATCGACGTTTTTGTCTCTGATGGTTCGAGTCCTGCAAACATCATTTTTTTCCCTCAAACAATATGTTTTTGTACGGCTCATTTAGATATTGTACAA
>NW_018405386.1:2561129-2561261 GCF_002113885.1 Mizuhopecten yessoensis | reverse complement strand
AAACTCTTCAAGAATGACTCAACAAAGTAATCAAGTTAAAGTGGATATTTATTTGTAGACATGTATGTGACAAGTAAACAATATAAAAGTACACCCCACAGCAGCCTGAGAGGTTACCTGTACAATGTGATC
>NW_018405386.1:2559466-2559611 GCF_002113885.1 Mizuhopecten yessoensis | reverse complement strand
TATATCTATACTCTACTGAGAGACCATCCCCACTGAGTATATTCATACTCTACTGAGAGACCATCCCCATTGAGTATATTTAGATTCTACTGCAATGCCCGATCGTCAGGTACTCAGGACTTTAAGCAGTCTGCCGTCTGGCCGT
>NW_018405386.1:2557629-2557823 GCF_002113885.1 Mizuhopecten yessoensis | reverse complement strand
TAGTACATTTCTCCTAAATTGCACCTAGTACATTTCTCCTAAATTTCTCCTAGTACATTTCTCCTAAATTGCTCCTTGTATATTTCTCCTAAATTGCACCTAGTATATTTCTCCTAATTTCTCCTAGTACATTTCTCCTAAATTGCACCTAGTACATTTCTCCTAAATTGCACCTAGTATATTTCTCCTAAATT
>NW_018405386.1:2504366-2557621 GCF_002113885.1 Mizuhopecten yessoensis | reverse complement strand
CCTAGTACATTTCTCCTAAATTGCACCTAGTACATTTCTCCTAAATTGCACCTAGTATATTTCTCCTTAATTGCACCTAGTACATTTCTCCTAAATTGCACCTAGTACATTTCTCCTAAATTGCACCTAGTATATTTCTCCTTAATTGCACCTAGTACTTTTCTCCTAAATTGCACCTAGTACATTTCTCCTAAATTGCACCTAGTAGATTTCTCCTAAATTGCACCTTGTAGATTTCTCCTTAATTGCACCTAGTACATTTCTCCTAAATTGCACCTCGCACATTTCTCCTTTACTCCTAGTGATCTCATAATGACCTCCTTGTACTTTTCTCCTCACCTATCCCCTAAAATTACTGTTACATATTCTAATTATCCTAGTGATCTCCTAGTATTTCTCTCTTAATACCTTAACACTGATTCTACTGATATACTATCCCCATAGAGTGTATTTATACTCTACTGCGAGGCCATCCCCATATATTATAGTTATTTTTTACTCAGAGACCATCCCCATATAGTATATTTATACTCTACTTAGTGATCATCCCCATAGAGTATATGTATACTCTACTGTTAGACCATCCCCATAGAGTATATTTATAATCTATTGAGAGACCATCTCCATAGAGTATAGTTATACTCTACTGAGAGACCATCTCCATAGAGTATATGTATACTCTACTGAGAGACCATCCCCATAGAGTATATTTATAATCTATTGAGAAACCATCTCCATGATACTGGTGAGAAGAACTGCCGAATTGATATAAGAAGTACTTTTCATTACATACATCAAGGCATGTATTCATGAAACCCTTCTCATGTTCAAGCATGGATTCTTTGCTCAAACAGACTATTTTGTAACTCGCTTAAATCATATCACTGTAGCAAGAACTTTGGCTTGAAGAGAGTATCTGAGATTGAGTATTAGAACTGTCTCATGAATAAGGGTTCATGTATTTTCACCGGTATACACAGGGTAAGTGATAAATCTACCTACATTGTATATATATTTCGCTTTTATGCAGCTATTAGATGGTTTGTAAAACTGGTCTGTTATGAATGGTGTAGAACCCTTTTAGACACAAACCTATGATATATAAAACTTGCTCCAAATGATTATCCTTCCAATAACCTACAATTACTGAAAAATATTTTTCATTTGTGTGTACTTTCTCTAATGATGTGTTACGGTTACAACTAGCCTCGAGATATAAACACCTTGTGGGGTGTCTATTATTAACTACACATAGAAAAGAGATATAGACATGTACACGTATTTTAACTATATGCACCTACTGACAGTACAGCATTCTATGTCCGCATACGCTATAATTAAAGTAACCAGATCTTGAGCCCAATGTTATATCTTTAGTAAATGTTCTACTATTAGATATGCAATGACGTTTGCAGTGCTAAATATATCCATTCTACGAAATACATTTTATACCGCGATTTATTTTTACGTATAGTAATGATATCATATACATATTAATGTCATATTTTTCAGTTGTATAAAATACAATAGTAACATGTTACTAATTACGTCAAACATATGAAGTGAAAGTCAATTAAGCCTAATTGTTGAGTGCTGATTGCAAAACTATTGTCCTTAGCTAATTAATATCAATGAGTCAATATGGATCTCTTGTTAAAGAAAACGATATTTAGTTCCAGATGTTTTTTAATAAAATAATGTTCTACACATATTGGACAGAAGCATGAAGATCGCACAACGTAATACGATGGGTTCAAATTCCCCATTAATAACTCACAAACGAGGCGCTTAATATATAACACAGATAAACCCATGAAAACAATAATTACATTAAAAAGTTGACAAAATATCGTTCAGGCAAATATCAGACTAAACCGTGATTATTTTATGTTAGTACTCACCGGGCGGTGTAGTTTCCCCGAACGTTAATCCAGCACGGGAGCAACTAACATAGGCATTACGTCATAAACAAAATATATATATTTATCACAAAGTCATTGTATACTTTCGTTTTACCAGATAGTTACGGATTCATTTCTAGGAATAGTCTCAAGAGCATATACGTCACTCGGGAATATTATATAAAGTGTGGAGTCACATAAACATTTTATGTTTGAGGTGCAACTTTTAATACAGCTCTTTCCACACATGTACATGTACTGCCAATCGCTTTATTTTCGAGTTTCTTTGTTTTCGCAAATTACATCTTGAACTAGCGGTTTAATTTAATCCACGAAAGGTTTAAAGAATCTCGTTCCTGACGCGAAAATCAAGTCATTAACAGTACAAAGAAAATATGTTATTCGTTAATTTGGCACGAAAATACTTTCAAAACGTCCGAGAAAATCAATATAACGTTTCAAGAAAAATAGGTCTGAAAGTTATCGTTCATATCTCTTCGTTTTACTGCTAAACAAAGCTACCATACTGTAGATGACGCCTTTGTATCCTATATTTGTTGGCAAAGTGTTTGTTTTAAAGACGTAAGAACTTTCTATTGATTTTTAACACGATCTCTTAACTCTTGTGAACATAAGCAATCATAAATTACTCAAAACGACAGGACTAAATTCATATGAAGTACGCTACAAACGTAAACTGCTGTTGTTGTCAGAATGTAAGGTGTTCATTATACTGAATTTAATTAGGAACTTGTCAGAACAAGGTAACAAAACCATTAACGAGTTCTTAAATTTCACTTGCAGATACTGTGTATGTCGACAATAAATCAAGGACACTAAGGACATTTCTACATCAGACAATCCTTACTTACAACATGACCAACAGAAACGCCGTACTATTTTCCATTACCCTTCTCTTTCTTGATAGGAACATCCATACTTGTTTTGGTTGCCATCATGACCTCGTTGACAAATAACTGATTTCTTTGTTTGATATGAAGGTCGATGTGTTTGATTATTCTCGTTAGTGTGATTTGTTGTTTTGATATCACTTCCCAAATTGTCGCCTTAAGAAAGTGACACTTATGACTTGAATTTGACCAAGATTTAGATAGCTGGTGTCGTTGATGAAGCAAAAGACCCTTCCGGAACACATAATCTTCATTTCTTTGTTCTCTTCCAGAGGTTTAAGTAAATCGTTCACTTGTTCATATTCTGTCAAAGTTTTACATCAATTGTTCAGTTGAAGTTACGGTTTTGACGACCCTTTGTTCTTTTTCTTTATTTTTGAAGAATGAAAATGCCATCAGCACAGACGTCGGATACGAACCCACAATAGGATATAGCATCCATAACACTAAGCGGACTATTATATCAACTTGGCTGACGTACTTGTATATTCAATTGACTTACATGTGATGCCAGCAAAACAAACTCTAACACAATAACTATATAGCTCTAGCCACGTGTATTATTAAACTTGACTGATATGCTCAATTGAAGTATATCACGTGCACGTGCTTTGTTTTAAAAATGGCGGTCTCATCATGAACATATAAGTAAACGATTTTGTTTTTGTTTTTTTGTGACATTGGTAAGCATTTTAAAAATCTGGTAACACATTTTGTCTCCGTTGATACAAACAAATGAAATTATATAATCATTATTTTCGGTCATTTTTTGTTCTTGTCTTTCTGATGCAAAAAATAGAACCTTACTTGGGTATATCTTATTGTCATCATTGTAAGTTATTGGCATTGTCATCTTGCGTGCACATTGTGAAATACTACAGTAATATCAAAATGTTAGACAATTTTAGACAATGCCCCTCTATTAAATCGTCGCTGACAAAAGGCTATTTTCTGTTTTTGATATAAGACAAAAATGGCAGCACTACGTATGATAACAAATCATAGTCATTTTAGCGATCTTGGTAAAACATCAATTTATTTATTTATTTGATGTTCATGATGTCTGTCTTTTTGTGTCTTTTCGCTTCTTGTTTTCGTCTTTTCAGTGCACTAACTATAAAGTAGTTATTTTTTCTTTATATGATGGCGCTGTGTATTTTTTTCTAACTTGTCGTTTTTATATTGGTGATTATGATAGTAACAAATTACAATTAAAACAATAAATCTGTGATTATCTTTATTGTACATACAAAACAACATTATAAATGGACATATTATATGATATATTTAGATACAGAACTTCCAACTGCGTATTTCACTACATTGAATGTTAAAACAATCAACCTCACTTTAACATTAAACACATTAGGCCTATAATCTAACTGATCAAAACTCCGACCACCAGAAGGAGGGGGATAAGTATTGCACTAGACCTTATGTCTGTACTGCTGACAGCTCCGTCACATACTTGTTGATCGTTGGGGAATGACTGCAGGAATCTGTCTGTATTGGCCAACGTTCCGTTGTTAGGGGACGGCGATATGCCTAGCAGTTCACATATCAGAGGATAGATGTCTATTGATTTGAGGGGCGAGGCCGAGAATCCTGACCGGAAGTTAGGACCCATGGCGTAGAATATCGGCCTCATTGTCATCAGGTTGTTATCATATCCGTGGTTACCTTTATTTGGATACATTCTGCTTTCTGTTTTATTCTAAAATCATAAAAATAAACATTTTAGGTACAAATGGATACGATGTATGAGATTGTGTTGAGAGATATGCCATGTTCAAAGTGTCCATTATCATAAACATGTTGATAATTGTAACTAGCAAATAATGTATCGTCTAATTTAATATGCGCGATAATTACAATTCTATTAATATATGTAGATAACCTAATTCGTTAGAAAATCATTCATAGCGTTGTATGTTCTCTTTTATGTGTTTAAAGAGGAGCTTTCTTTCATTAAGAGGTATCGCTATTCCAATGTTCTCGTCGGTCCGGTTGTCATGAAATTTCTCATTGAATCTCGTAAAGGGCATTCTACATACTCCAGGGGTTACGCTCACTTTCGCTCTCTGCACCTCTGGAATATGCCATAGAAATAGCAACGGTTCAGTGTGCACCATCAGGCAGGTGAGAGACAAGAAGACTGGTTTGATACTTTAATGTACATCAAAACAATCTGTCGGTCGCGTAACGGAAAAGTTGGCTGGCTTTAAAAACGGGTGTCGCTCCTCTGTAATCTTCTAAAGGTATCAGCCTAGCGATTGGTCAGGTTTTTACCTGAGTTAATTGTTACCAAATAGCTAGCCGCGTGGCTTCAATTTTGCTATGACATATTGAAGTGGTGCAGAGAGCGAGAGGGAGTGTAACCGCTGGGGTATTGAGGATGCGTTAACGTTTAGGGTTGTTAATGCGTTGACAACAAGATATAAGCAATGCTGTGTTAACCAACATACAAAAAAATATTCAAAAGCAAATTTAAAAAGAAATCGAGAATAAGTACCTAGAAACCATAAAATTATACATACATTCTCGTTCATTACTATACAATGTTTTTGTCAAGCATGTTGTAAATCTTTCTTTAACAACAAACATAATATTATTTGTTTTTTTCAACAAACGTTATAAGTATAAAGGTATTATTCTTACCGGAGTGATTGTCCATCCTTCCTTAGCTAGTACGAACACTGGCATTATTCTTCGGTTGTTCTTATAGTGCCAGCCTTCCGGTATATCCTCTTTCCTGTAGGCTGTGAAGTTGGGGTTCCGGTTTATTTTCCTGATGACGGTGTCCACCTGACCTTCCACTGGCACCACGTGCATGATTGGTCCACTGTCCACTGTAAAGTTGATCTTGGCTCGATCCACCAAATCGTATATTTCTATCAACTTATTGTCGTAATCGGTCGTTGCCATTCCATGGTCACTTGTTAGAATCAGATTTACGGTTTCCAAAAGTCCACTGGCATTTAACTTATCTAATAGTGTGCCAAGAAGTGTGTCCATTTCGACTATTTTATTACGGACTTCAACCGATTCTGGCCCAAACAAGTGACCAGTCCGGTCTGGTTCGTGGAAGTAGGTTGTGACAAAATTTAATTTGTCCTTCTTCAGCATGTCAATGACCATGTCTACCCTCTGGTCAAACGGTAAACTTTCGTTATATGTGTACCAAGTGTTGGGACGGAGACCTTGAATTTCCACTTCGCTTCCGGGCCAAAACAGTGTCCCTGATCTAAGACCGCGTTTCCGGGTTGTAATCCAAATTGGTTCTCCTTGATCCCACCATTTTGTTTCGTGTGACCTCATGCTAAATATTTCATTATATTTAGGGTCGTACATATGGTTTCCTACAATTCCGTGGCTTTCGTCATACAATCCTATAAAATGCAATAATATAGATCAGAATACCTCATCCGATGGTAAAAATTGTGATTTTTTGTTATTCGGGGAAAAGGTACGTTCTTGAAATTTTCAACAATTCTTTGCTTTGATTAACAGAAGCATTTTTGTTGGTTCTATTTGACGGTTAGTTATAATAAAAGCAAAACGAAACCGCTTGAATAACAAGGTGAAGCAACGATTTAAAAATAGTTAGTGCTAGTATGTCGATGCAAAAATCCAAAGAAAGCAACATTTAAACAATAACTGGTTGTCTGGATGTAATTATTGTTGATATAATTACAAGTGGCCTCTGGCATTTCCCATAAAACCCGCTAAGACATATTCCTACAAAAACCATTTGCCCTGCCTCAAAATACATTTCAGGAGGCCATTTTGTTTGTTTACATATTCCTACACCTGAAACAGGCAGTTGTAATTAGAGTTGAGCAGTTGTAATTATAGCCTATATAATTACACTTGCCCTCTAACACTGTTGTAATGGGACGGCGCGGGGGCAAATGTATATATACATGCATAACGTCACGCAACCCGGTTGGTACGCCACCATAATTGGTACACGGTCAGAAAACGGTTCGAATAGTACTTTTAAATAACATTTGTTCATTTTCTTCTGATGGTATAACAAAAGAGACATTTAACAGCATTTCCACCAAATAGTTTTGTTTTCGTTAAAATTTGAAGTGTAAACGATGACTTAAAAGTAAATATGTCACAAAACCTGAAAAAAACGCACGTCGACGAAATGTTGGAGGACTTTCAAGGGGTAAAAAATAAAGCATTTTTAATGTTGATTTCTTTTCCCTTTAACCGTATAAAATTAATGTGTAAAGATACACTTCAGTGTGGTATTTATAAAAGCAATATATTTTGTTGCAATCTGCACATCGACTAGTGGTAATAAATTCAAATTTCATAGCCTGTGATATGGTATACCAATTTGGGTACTAATCATTGCCGAAAAACGGACGAAATCTCACTGCGAGTTTAGAGTTCTATTTTTAAAAACGAATTACTAATTTCAAAACTCTTCTTGAAAATGAGCAATCATGTATGGGTAGTCTTTTTCAGGCATCAAGAAACATCTCCTCAAAGTTGTTCCAATTGTTGTAGCGTGACGGTATTTGAATCCTCCTTTTAGACTAATCAATAATGCCATATTTCAGAAGATTTAAATTCTTATCTAAGAAACCGTATTATTTTCCTTGCGTAAAGGTGACTGTTCGTGGGAAGCAAAATACTATTGTTCCAAAGCCAAAACTAATTTGTTATTGTCAACATTAATATAACTTTTATAAAATTGATAAATGTCATAGTTCATTGCTAATTTATATACTTTAATTAACTTGATAAATATCATAGTTCATTTCTTATTTATTTTTCTGACGATCGCCTGTTAATTTTGTAATAGAAAACGACAAAAAATGTCATTTTACCTCTGTATACCCTTTGCTTTCCTTCATTAGTGTTTAATCAATATCATTTTGCAAACAATACCCACCAAAGCGTTACTTGTTGAAAACTACACATTAGCTGAAAAGTGATTTGGTCACCGCCCCTTTCCCCTAGTATCCCTGTTTGCCGTAAGTATAGGTCAAAGAAATGTGACAATGTATAATGGTTGTATGTTTGTATCAGTGTAAAAAAATACACACCACCTTCTTTTGACAAAAATGTCTTATTCTAGAAGATGAGAAACATTTCTTCTTCGGGTGTGGCTATATTGCACAACTGAGAAATGTCTTATTGAACAAATGTATTCAATATGATTCTATGCTTAACACAAATACTTTAATACAAATGTTCTCCACAGACAATATTAAACTTATGCCTGACTCTTGCTTATTCATAAAATAGTCACTTGAACTGAGGAGAGTGGGCTTGGCTTCTGTGTAAGTTTATATGTTGTTCAAAATTTCTTTATACGTTTTTTGTTTTATTATTTGCATTTAGGTTACTGTCTAAGTAAAAATGTTCAATAAAATATTGAAGTTGAAATTAAACTTTTTTCTAGTTTTGACGTTTTACCTATAAAAATGAAGTATGTCGAGAATAAATCAACAATAAATAATAAAGATAATAAAAATATATCAGCATGTTCTATTTAAGTCTCTTTTAAATAATATTTTGTTCAATTAACTGTATACATCACAAAATAAAGGGTTTTATATGCACCTGTCTGTTTCCACTATTTTCTACATACATTTCGGAACATTTTGAAATTGATTCTCATTTTTTAGACACGAGTGGACTCCTTGATACTACAGGGGTTACGCTGACTTTCGCTTGCTGCACCCCTGGAATATATCATAGCAAAGTCGAAGGCTCAGTGTGCACCACCATGTAGACGAGACGAGAAGACTAGTTTGATCCTTTGATGTAAATCTGTCGGCCGCGTAACGGTGAAATTGACTGGCTTTGAAGTAGGATGTCACTCCTTTGTAATCTTCAAAGGACATGCATCAGCCTTGGTGATTGGTGAGGATATTTTTTTATCCGAGACCAAACTCATCCAAAATTATGAACAAAGTTTGTTTGTTATGAATTGATCGCGGGAACAAATTATTTGACTTCAGCACAGTATCTGGCGGGGGTGACATGAAATAGTAATTTAAAAATTAATTATCTGCTGCAGCCTAAAATTTAAAAATTTGTAAGGAAGTCAAGAATGTATAGGCCCTCTTCCCTTTCGTTCTAGAGGTCAATGTTGATGTTGGCTTTACAAAATTAAACTAAACTGATTTAAGGGGTTTCACTCACCTCTCCTTCGAAACAGTATCATTTAGATTTCCACCGTTTTGGCATTATTACCGATAATTCCTTCCTAGAATTAAGAAATAACTGTATGATGCAGGTTTTGGAAATAATTCACCCTTTATTTTGTTCTTTTATATTATTTTAAAACGTTTTAGTTCATATTGTTATTTCTTTTACCTGTAGCAATACTGTAATGTGAAGGAAATGTCTTGGTAGTGAACGTATTGTTGACATAGGCAGCCCTGACACCATTCCGCGCCATTCTGTCAAAGTTGGGCGTAGCTACCTTCTCGGGGTAGTCGTACCTGAACCCGTCCATGGATACCAGGAGTACTTGGTTGGCGTACTTTCTACATGTTCTCGGCACCACCTCCGTCACACATACCAGCAACAGTATAACAGCTACACGTCCGGACATCACGTAAACACAGCACTGGAACACAAAACTATAACATCATCAGGTGATGAGGTTTACTATCTACATTCACAGCTGTAAGTCATACACATGTCCAAGCAGGACGCTACAAAGAACGATAAAACAGCGTACTAGGTCGACAACAGTTTGAATATTTTGTTGTTTTCCGATCCATATTCTATATTGAGAGAAGTGAAGTTTGCACTTTATAGTAGACTTAATTGTGTTAATTGTTGTCCACCATTGTTCCATCAAATGTAACTCTGAAGGTCATATTTATTCCTTAGTTCTAAAGTAAACATATACATCGTGTTTTGAAATAAGATATAAAACTTAAATCGTTCCATGTCCTTACCCAGACGTCACAAGCAGTTACCAAATCCTCCACCAGAAAATCATTCTACGTCATTTAATCATAGTGAACATTTTGTTTGAAACAGGAATATTCATGTTAATATTGAAAGGATGCTAAACATTTTTTTTCTAAAATATGCACACCCTTTTCGAAATACCCTCTTAACCTTTCCCAATTTGAATACGCCCGTCGAATGACGGGACGTATTATGTTTTCACGCGGGTGGACGGGTGGGCACACATTCGTTTCCGCTCAATAACTTGAGTAATTTTGAATGGATTAGTTTCAAACTTGGTAGGAAGGTTCATTGCCATGAAAGCTTGGACAAGTTCGATAACCAAATCATTTGCCGGTTATTTACGGAGTTATGGCCCTTTGCAGAATTGCCGAAACAAGTTCCGCTCAATAACTTCAGTTTTGAATAGGTTCATTTCAAACTCCATAGGGAGGTTCATTTCTATGAAAGCTTGCGCAAGTTCGATAACCATTATCCGCCTGTTATTAATGGAGGTATGGCCCGTTATAGAATTGACGTAACAGTTACCGCTCAATAACTTCAGTCAATTTGAATGGATTCATTTCAAACTTCATAGGAAGGTTCATTTTTATGAAAGCTTGCGATAACCAAAATTATTTGCCGGTTATTTACGGAGTTATGGCCCTTTGCAGAATTGCCGAAACAAGTTCCGCTCAATAACTTCAGTAATTTTTAATAGATTCATTTCAAACTTCATAGGGAGGTTCATTTCTATGAAAGCTTGCGCAAGTTCGATAACCATTATCCGCCTGTTATTAAGGGAGGTATGGCCCGTTATAGAATTGACGTAACAGTTACCGCTCAATAACTTCAGTCAATTTGAATGGATTCATATCAAACTTCATAGGAAGGTTCATTTTTATGAAAGCTTGCGATAACCAAAATTATTTGCCGGTTATTTACGGAGTTATGGCCCTTTGCAGAATTGCCGAAACAAGTTCCGCTCAATAACTTCAGTAATTTTTAATAGATTCATTTCAAACTTCATAGGGAGGTTCATTTCTATGAAAGCTTGCGCAAGTTCGATAACCATTATCCGCCTGTTATTAAGGGAGGTATGGCCCGTTATAGAATTGACGTAACAGTTACCGCTCAATAACTTCAGTCAATTTGAATGGATTCATATCAAACTTCATAGGAAGGTTCATTTTTATGAAAGCTTGCGATAACCAAAATTATTTGCCGGTTATTTACGGAGTTATGGCCCTTTGTAGAGTTTCCGCTCAATAATAATAATAATAATAATTCGAGGTTCTTATAAACCGATTTTTCACAACCTAGTTCTTAGGTCGTCTCAAAGCGTTTCACAAACTGTTATCGGTGGTTATAGGGCCTTTGCAACCAGCAAATATCTGGGGAGCATACAGCCGGAGCTGCTATTTCGGCACTTACAGATAGCATTCATCATTTCTAGCGCTGCCCAACCACGTACTCATTTACAGCTGGGTAGACTCGAACAAGCGTGCTGAACTCTCCAATCTTGAGAGTAGGAATGTGTCAAAACGACATGGATAAATTGGCGAAGTTTGCAAGTTTGTGTAACTGTTTTGATGTTTGAGGTGTATCTCTTAATTGCGAAAACAATGTCAAATTACTAGGTGTAAGTTTATTATTATGTATCTATTACCAAATTATACCGGTGAAGTCATCCGTGTGTGGTGGTGTATGTGTGTGTTACGTTCATCTTGCTAAATGAGCGTTAAGAAATTTACTTTGACATTTGACATCAATATTAATAAGATATACAGTTTACATGAAATGATAAATTAACACAGGAAAGGTATCATGATGTAATATCCTGTTATAATAATTTAATCATGATTTTTTCCCCTCGAAACCTAATCTGTTTATATGTTTATACCAATCTTTTAGGTACAAGTAGATCAATGTACATGTACCTTTAAATAAATAACGTGATATACAGAACACCTCAAATAAGGGTTTTTTCATACGCAAATACATGAAGTATGAAATAAATTTAAAATATTTGACCATAAACTTACCTTATCACCTATGAGTAAGGTGCGTCCGAGTGACCCCTGATTTCCTGAGGCTATCGCTTGACTGTTGTGTCGACAGACTTTTCGTTACCTTGAGATAACCTCGGTGACATGCCACAAATGTTGGGTAGGTCCGTGTTGTCAATAATTCCAACCACTGAGATAGCAACGATAAGTACTATGGAAAACAACAGAATCCGGAATATAGTGTGCACAGCTGTGTGTGTAAATCACCTAGCTATCGATCAGACAGATAGTTCATCAATGGATAATATCGCAATACTTAATCTTCAAATAAAATATGGCGCACCCCAGACTGCTTTTCCAAATGGAAATTCCCTTTATCTCGTATGAAAAACCCAACATTTATATTTATACAACGATCGATATGAAATGAAGTGGATATATGATGATATGACTGTTTGAAAGAAAAGAAACAACCAAACTAGTTATATATGTGTGAACTACACAATGTTATCTCCCTACAAGGAAATGTTTCGGGTACTTTATAATGTCAATATTCCAGTGTTTAATATATATGTGTACTTATCCTAGGATAGAAATAAAGAATACGTCAGTTGTGTTTGATCCAGCGTTTTCACATTAAAAATTAACCATTACATGACTTACAGCAATATCTGGGCATTCATTAAAAAGGAAACGCATTTGACAAAACGTTACATGCTTAGCACATATCCTGTAGAAGGTTTTCCATACATACCTATATACTTTTGGGCATTATTATCACATGTCTGTAAAATCTTACTACAACGATATACAGCGAGTTTCAGTTATGTAATACAAGATACTGTATTTCACACTGTGATAATACAATGTTGTTACAATAACTAAAATGTCTTCACTCATGGATATAACACAGGTACTAGCCTCGTCTGTCAATACACACATAATTGAATCATGATTGGATATACACTGGGGGCAACCTGAATGTTTTTTTTAACCACGAGATAGATAATAGTGAACTCATTCATATTCGGGACATCGCCATATAAACTGATGTAAACCTTCGTGATCTGGATATATAGGTATAACGCCTGCGTCCAGTATTATTATTATCATCATTATAGTATAATGAGATTATATTATGGGTGTACATGTATTGACAGACGAGGCTAGAACCTGTGGGTATAACAGGTTAACGTGTAAGATTTCTATCTTATAACCACACATACAACTGCTCGATATAAAAGAAAATGCTGCGCACGATGATTAAGATCTCTTCCCTATAACAATATATACAATTGCTGGGCCTGAAGAAAATGCTTGGTATGAAGAATATTAAACTGAATATGACACTCGAGCTACATCCTCGTAAAATATACTCGCAAGTACACTGCCCTCGTGCAATCTGTGACATCAGATAAACACGTGTGGTACGTACAGCCATGTTACCTCCTTTCCGACAGCATCACCGCTTAAATTGATGCAGAAATTTATTTTTCGTGTTTGAGATCTGAAACTCGTTAAAAAGACATTACTTATATTAGTATTTCTCGTACATACCTGGTATGCAAAGAAATTGACATGGAGACTCCATAATATTATCAGGAATATAATATGATCAAAAACATATCTTATATTAAACAATTTCTCACACACACCTGATATGCAAAAGGAACTGACATGGAGGTTCTATTTTTGTCTGCCAATATATTATCATGAATACATATTTTTTTAAATGTTTACATAATTATTTATTTATTCATAACATACATCGCTGATATCACACAAACATCTTTTCTATCAGAGAGAGTAAAACTTTCCGGGACATAACAAGGTAGTCACATTACAAGTCAGTTTGCTGTATACCTGGTGTACATAGTCACATTACAAGTCAGTTTGCTGTACAAAGGGAACTAACAAAGCGGCTCTATACTATTTCTGCCATACTATTGAAGTAGTTAAGATATAGACACTATCTAAAGCTTCATACATACATGATATCATACATGGGAGATGTTTCAATGTCTCTAAAATTGAAGAATTTCCATGGATATTCATCATCTGTGTATAAATGTGCTTGTCGCAACCAACTTAATATAGTGTTCATCACATTATCATCTATTCAGATTCATTTTGTTCATATTGGACAGACATCCGGAAATTGTGCATTAAATGATTGTAGCATATTATGGAAATTGTATCAATTCTGTTAACTAGAACACTGTCAGGTCAGCAAGGGCCCTGCCATGTGACTGACCGTACCCCCAAACCCCATGGTATATTTTCATAAATAGTAACTTTGGCCTTTAAAGTTTACATAAATATTGTTGTTTGAAATCTTAATTTTAAAGCTTTTAACCCACGTTGCCCTTTGACTCCGTCTGCATAACAGAGCCAGGTGAGCTTAAAACAATGAGACTTTTGAATTCCGAGATAAGGACCGTACAACCAGTCTATAATTCGTAATAGTGACCTTGACCTTGACCTTAGACATTTTTAAACCCCCAGTGCACATCTACATTTCACAGTGTATGACCTTGTCGTTTCAGAAAGATTAGTCGTTCAGATTCCGAGATCATCTCTGGAAACGATAGTGTGGACGGACGGACTAACGGACACCGATAACTATAGGACAACCGCATCGAACCTTAAGGATTCAAGACAAAAATGCAATTATGAAGTCAAGGTCTTTTTCGTGGTCATAAAAACTTGAAACAAACGGTGAAAATACAGGTAAATAGCAACATAAACTTAGCCAAACAGATGTTTTAGCTCATACCGACATACTTATTTTGTTAAAAAGCCAAGCATGTTTAAATTGATAGGTCTACTGAGTGTGAATTATACAAAACAACAAACTTTGGGAAATATTTAGAATTTGCAAATTCGAGAAGAATCATAAACAGCTTATATTTTCAGTTGCTTTCTCCAAATGTATGTGATACTGTTTCTATTTGTAATTGTGTAGTGAGTGTGTGTAGTGTTGTATGATGTTATTTTGTATTTGCACTAGAATTATTACACTGATTTATTCAAAATAATAAAGGACTTGAATTGAACTCTAACAAAGTAGTAAATTTGAAGCCTATTGGTATTGCTGGCTGGGGAAAGCCATCGAAAACCTTGGTCAAGGAGAGGCGATTTTGAGGAGAAATCCCATACGATCATGAAGATCTGCTAGTTCTAGTAGAAGAATATCTTACTATAATGTCTTAGGAGAACATTGACATTACAGGATAACAAATTATACACTTGTAATACATGTAGTTAGGTTTTACCGTAACCATGAACCCTTACAGTTCTACATAGAACAGTAGATTATACATTTGTAATCGTTAACCAGGTAACCACAGAAAATGACAGAACTGTCATACAAATGCATATTTGAGGAAAGAATATTATAAGTAACCAATTTTTGTTGTTGTATCCAAGACTTTGTATCACAGCTAAGCTTGTTTAAGTCTTCGCAAGCCACACCATTTGTAGACACTCGAATTTAGATTGAATATTAACTTTCTGGTAAGGCTTGCCCAAACGTCATTTATTTGATGTCGTAAACATAGATTTACTAGTTAAAGAAAGTTCTCTCTCTCGTTGTAGTCCATTTCCAGTGCTATTTTAATAAGATTGCCAAACTTTCCTAAATCGATTTGGCAACTTAGTATATAGCTTCTGATATTGTATGTAATGATTAATGAGTATTCGCTAAAAAAACAGTACACTATGCACCATGTTTAAAATTCAGTATAATCATGTCAATATCAAAACTTTGATATTAAATGTAAAACTTTGAGATTTGTTTTCATATATTCACAACAGTCTTAAGATACTAACAAAAAATATCATTCATGTCCGAATTTTCCTATAAAGCAAGGTAAACAATTTACTATGATGAACTGATTACGATGTATTCAGTCATTGCTAGTCCTAAATCATAAACGGACGGTGAATAGCAGGAGCGAGTCTTTGACTGGGTTGATATATATAAAACAGTTTTAGACGAATACAGTACATGACTTACCGTACGTATCTGTCGTTAAGCTATTTTTACTCAAAGGAAACATGTTTGCGCAATTTCAAATAACAACAATTAATATTCATGCCCGAATCTTCGTTATTATGAAAGAGGTCATAAGCTCTGTTATGTATAACGCTTTCAGTTAACAAGGTGGGCAAATGTTGTTTACACAATTAACTGGTTACGTAATTACACAATATTCAGCCAATACTAGTAGCAAAAANCACAGAAAGAAACTGTAAATCAACAAAACTTGTTAGGGACCACGCTCAGATGATGGGAATCTGAAGTTGATCAAGTGATGAACTCCAACAAAACCCGGAAAAGAATCAATATGATGTTTTATACAGTATATATAAATGTAAAGAAATGTTATGCCATGAACCTTTTCTGTTTGATATATGGAAAGGTGTAGACATAAAGAATGTCAAATTTCTTCGGCATATGTGAGCTGTGACAGTTATGTGTATGTACTTCCTCTTTAGATTAAAATATTACAAAGGAGCGATGCCCGACTTCAAAGCCTGTCAATTTGTACCGTTAGGCGACCGCGAGATTCTTTTGATGTACATCAAAGGACCAAACCAAACTAGTCTTCTCGTCTCAACCACATGGTGCTGCACATATTGAGCCTTCGATTTTGCTATGACAAATTCCAGGGGTGTAGAGAGCGAAAGTGAGCGTAACCCTGGATATCGAGGATATCTGTAATGTTGATAGAGCAATGCGTTTCAGTCACAATTGACTACAAGCATACTGAAACAATATCAATATAGATCAATTGCATTTTTTTCTCCATGACCCCATTGGAGCCATATGAGCAACGTCAAAGCTTGGTTACTTTCACAAATTCTTTAAAAATTTGAAAATCAAGTGACCTCAAAACAGTTTTTGGACAAATACTTTTTTAAGTAATCGTTATGAAGCTAGCATTTAGTCAAACAACTACCATCTAGCAGTTATTTACACAGTTAATTCAACCAGCTAGCATTTGAAAGCACCTGCTTTGGCAATACCTCAGTTTTGGCGTCAGTGTTGAACGTTCTGTCAGCAGGACGGGAAAAAATATAGTCTTAACAAGAGGCCCAGAGGGCTTGTATCGCTCACCTGAATATGTTTAAAATGATTCTCCATGGTAGGTGCTGTAACTACATATGAAACTTCAGAAAGATCCATCCAGTACTTGAGATATAGCGAAAACAAACTTCAAACAGAGCCCCACCCCTATGCCCTAAGGGGGGGTGGGGTGGGTGGGGGTGGGGGGGGTCATACCAACGAATTATACAACGACCCAAGAATGCTGCAGACTATATAAGGATAAAACCCTTAATCCCATGGTCGAAGAAGGATTTTAAGGTTTTACCTCTATTTCTCCTATTGGGCCCCGCCCTTCTGTCCCCTGGGAGACCACACCCACTGCTTATACAAAATTGGTTCCCCTTCACCCAACGATGCTTCAGACCAAATATGGAACAAATCCTTTCATTCCTACAGAAGAAGAAGGATTGTAAATAATTTGCTCTATTTCCCCTAATGGGCCCCGCCCCTCAGCCCCCAGGGGGGCCAGACCCACCATTTATAAAAAAACTGGTTTCCATTTACCCAAGGATGCTCCACACCAAGTATGGAAAATAACTTTCATTCCTACAGAAGAACGTTTTTAAGGTTTCCCCCAAGGAGGTTTCTGACCAAATTTGGTCAAAATCTGCTCAGTGGTTCATGACTAGCAGTGTTTTAAAGGAAAAGTTGACGCACGGATGACGGATGCTGCGCTTCGGACCAGGTGAGCTAAAAATGATAGTTGTTGTTTCTTGCTTAGCATTCATCGTTTTGTAAAATGACAACTGGTTTACTCGTTTTGGACAAATTCAGCCATGGGCCTACTGTAAGTAGCTGTTGTAAAGCTATTTTTCGTGATATAATTATGTTTGCAGTATTTCAACTGAACTTATCTGGGACCTAGATCATTTTGTGTCCCTGGTCCTTAATGAGCCATATGAGCAACGTCAACGCTAGCCTACTTTCACAGATATTCTTTCAAAATTTGCTAATCAGGTGATCAGAAAAACAATTTCTGTTGTAAGTAGCTGCCGAGAAGCTAATGTTTAGTCAAAACAGCTATCATATAGCACGTTATTTATGCAGTGTATTTAATTAGCTAGCGTCTTTTTTGACAATACCTTACTTTAAGCCTTAGTTTCTAACGTTTGCCAAGTGAGAAAGTCGGGGGGCGGGGGGGACCCAGGAATTAAATGTGGGTGTTGCCCAAATTTTTTATATTCAGAAAAGGCAAATGTTTGCACTTATCTAGAAAAAATAAGTTAGAATTGTCATGTCGGTTGTACATGTATACTACTTTCTGGCACCAAATATATAGAACATCATTATTTCTGAGATTGTGATTTTTTTTTCTGAAGATGTAATACTAAACTATTTCAAGCACTGGCGAGCGTAGAAAGCAAGAATTTATCGGACATTATTTCCATTGTCAAACAGATCGAGTGAGGCGTAGAATAGTTAAAATTTTCTGAGTTTGCGGTATTGTTCCAGGTTATATTTTATAACGTCGAGTATTTATTTTTTATGATGGCCGAGCAGAGTGAATGTTAACAATTTCTCTAAAAAGATGGTAAAAATGTTGATGTTTGTGTCTTGGCCTTCATGTGCATGTAGTTTAGGCGAGCATTTTGGCAATTAAATATTGATTTTTTTTGGTCATAAATATGAATTATGATTTGACTGTCTTTTATTGTGAATTTGTACGCTTACATATGAACAAGGGCAACACCTGTTGAAAAAATATACATGCCAGGATTGTATGCTAAAATTGGTTATTATTCACTTGATAAAGTGATGCTAAGGAGTGTGCTTCATCGTCTCTGAAATTTTTGATATATATATTTTTTAATTGGTATAAAAAATCACTCCTGGTGATCATGTGTACATGAAACCACAGGTGAAAATGCTGGTTTATCTATCATGAAATTGAGTCTACCTTTGAAATAACGCTTTACCTATATATACCTAATTCCAACAGATGGTATAGTCCTCTCTCAACTGACAGGGTGATCACCACACCCTGATATTAGAACAATAAGATTAGGTAGAGTCTGTCTGGTGAGCCTTGATCACTGACCTACCCTACTAATATATAGACAATAGAGGATCAATCCCCTATTGTTTAGAGTATAAGTAGTGGACCCCTTGTTTGGGCAACAGTCTGCTGGATAACCGAAATTCTCGGTAGTGAAGCGGAGGTGAAACCAATCAATCAATTTGGGCAACACCCTTAGGCATATATAGATATTCAAACTGCCAGCAAGGGGAAGCCATATAGTTCAAGGGGTGGTTGATATTCGTCTGCTGGATAACCGAACTACTGGGTAGTGTAGCGGACGTAAAACCTATCAATCAATCAATCAGATGGTTGATACTAGACGAAAATCCTATATGAAATAGTGGAAAATCTTCAAAAACCTTGGTCCAGATTATTTTTTATAAAAAGCATGGAATTAAAACAAAGCACAACAAATCAAAACGATCAACTTTATATGATAAACTTACATCAGCAAAAACCTTTTAATAGTTCTTCATTAACTAAACTTTTAGACAGTCCTAATACTTGTTCAGTTTCTCCAGTTAATAAATTCAAGATTATTTAATAGGAAATTGAGCAAATTTTAGCACTCTTCCTGGATATAACTACCTTCCAGTACTTTTTAAGCACTGACCTCAAATCCAGCTTTTCTTCATGACCTGTATGAGCACCAAGAAGTTACTAAGTCAGCTGAAAGACCTGGGAAACATACCCGACAGGTCTCTTTGATGGAGCTCTTCTAGAAACAGAGATCCATATCGAAGTAAGGTAGAATTAATTTTAAATCATTAAATGCAGAAAAAGGCTGGTCAACAAGAAGCTGTCATTTTTCTTTTAGCAAAATTTTTGGTTTTTATTCAATGTTTCCTCTCATAAATATACAATACACCAATAGAACGTGGTGTAAATGAAATTGCAATATGTCGTGAGACATATCATCCTCAATATCCAGGAGTTTCGCTCACTTTCATTCTCTGCACCCTTGGAATATGTCATAGCAAATTTGTAGACACTAAGGTAGCTGTTTGATTGTTCCCATGTAAAGAAAACTGTGTAGGAGTCTTTTGGAGATTACAAAGGAGCAACACCCGACTTCAAAGTCAGTCAATGTTTACAGTTACATGACCGCGAGATTCTTTTGATGTTAATCAAAGGATAGAACTTTTATTCTTTTCTCATCAACAAAGTGGTGCACACTGAGCCTTCAATGACATAATCCAGGGGTGCAGAGAGCGAAAGTGAGCGTAACCCCTGGGGTATCGAGGATGGAAAGAAATGTTATAAGCGAAAGATCTATGTATAAACACAAGCTAAAATCAAGCACGTGTCACTTATTGTAATGATATGCATTTGAATATGTAGCGAAACAAAATATTGTTCTAATTGATAATTTTTGCTGGATAAGTTTTGTTATCACTTCAAACATATTTATAGGGAGACATTTTTGATTGGTAAATTTTCAATTTTTGAATAAAAAACAAATACCCGCGGTATGTATGCAAGCTAAAGATTTACAAATTAACAATTAACTTAATCAGTGAAAATTGAGCTTCGTTCCTATAAACATACATGTACCTCAACTTATATTAACACATACATATTTCTGTGCTGAAGAGAAATTACCAGGTGAAATGCAGCATGATTTATCTATACATGTATTTATAATAAATAGAAGAACTCTTCTACATTTAGCAGTTAGTATTATCCAGTGTTTTTTAATTAGTGTCAGAAGCACTTCATTATAACTATCACTAATATAGGTACATATCCAGCAGTATCTCGAACAAAACATGCAAAAATGGGGCCTGTATTCATGAACTGTTCTCATGTTCGAACATGAATCCCCAGCTCAGGCCAACTTTGGTATAACACTACCAAAAAGTAAAGTTTAAACATTGGAAACAGGATTTGGCTGTAACTCATTCACCCCTGAAGACACATTTGAGCTCTTCCAATTTAAAGGTTGTAATAGTTCATTATGAAATTTCAGGGGTGAATGAGTTAAGTCTTTTCAAAATTCTTCCATATCATTGACAAAATGTGACCTTTTATTAATTTATCACAGGACCAAGAAATTGGGCTTGAGCATTACTCAATTGAATGTGGTCCAGGTCTCTCTTGATCTGAATAAATAACATTTAAACATAAATAGAATCATGCTACCTTACCCATTAGACATGTACCAAAGATCTGTGTAGATGTTACATGTTACCGGCCTTAAAATCTTAAATTAATAATATTACATTGTTTATATGTATTTTAAACCAGTGATCTGTGTAGGAGTCAATTCCCTAAATCTTAATTTACAAAGATGGTAACCCCATTTATTTGTGTGTACCTTCCAAACATGTCATTAGTTAATACAGAATAAATCACCATTCATAAAATGTATTCAATAGGTTTCTTAATATGGAAATCCTTTGAAAGAAATCCCATGTTATTGTAAGGTCGTATATCAATAATTTCATATTTTCATATGAACAAAACTTGTGGAAGTAAGTTTCCAGATGAATTTTAATCATTCGTTACATCCTTAACTGATGGGATTCTGGCTTGAGCACTGTTCCTTCCTTCGGCAACATTACAAGGCCACAGTGTTCTCAGCAGAGGGCAATAATCGATTAAGTACATTTTTGTCAAGTTGTGTAACATACTAGCAATGGATAAAGGGGAAGCAATTTATGTCACATTCTGCATCAAGAACTACAACCCACCCCTTGTGGCACAACTGTGCCAAAGTCAGAGTGCAAGTTCTGACAGACATAGCTATATATAGTCAATCAATATCCCAGATACCGATGTAATCATGAAATGTACTGATAGAACAAGTCAGGATCAGAAATTCTTCCATGGCATCATTGTATGACACCAAATACTACTGGTAGCTGGTATTTAGAAATTAAATAATTTTAGTTTTGTATACTGAAAACATTTCGTCCAGTCCACCCTTCGCTGGTAAAATCCATTTTCGCCCAGTGTTACAATGTAATTTCACCCTTCGATGGTAAAATCCATTTTCGCCCAGTGTTAAAATGTAATTTGTCACCCTTCACATCTAATTACTATGTAAATAATGTTGTTGACCAATATTCGCTGTGATGATAAATTTACTCTCATTACGGAGGGCGAAAAAGGCGAAAATTAAACTGCAGCGAAAATTTCCAATATACATTTATGATTTTAATTTCTAACATTTCTGTATAGACTAACCTGGGGAGGGAGCAAATTCTGTAGAATCGATTTTTGACACAAAATACTAAATGTACCAGGAATGAAGAAATTAAGATATTTATACAAAATGTAGAAGTTTCACCTAATAATTTTCATTTCAAACCTATACGTTTAGACTACCTCAGGGAGACAACAGAAATGGTATATATATAGCAGCATTATATTAACTTATTCAACTTATATTAAATTGATTGATACACTTATTTTAACCAGGTGAACTAAAAATGGCACAGATAGTCTTTCAGTACAGGCAAATCCATTGTTTGGCCTACTTGCCCTGTAAGAGCCTTTACAATGTTTTTTATAGAACTTTATAAACGTAATTCATTTTGAAACTGAATTCACACCCTGATGGGCTGATACCATGTTCAGATATGATCAAGCTAAACAAAAATTGGTTTCCTGGTGTACTATAATGTCAAAGAAAAGGGTCAGTAGCTATATATAGGCACATACTTCTTTTTGTCGCAAAGCTTAAAGAAAGAATGGAGAAGTGTTAACAAAAACAAAATTTTGCTGTATATAGGTACACCAAAATTGCAAAACTATTCGGAAACAGGAATCAAACATTTTCTGTAACTCAGCGACGATGGTTTAATGGGGTGTCCAGCTATCATCCGAATCATGATCCTCAGAAGCGTATTTATCTAAGAGCTGGGCAACAGACATAGGAATTCTCACTTCATAGCTACTGTCCGTGTCAATGTCAAGCTCGGACAGATAAGAATCATCATCACCTTCGGAATTACTGTTGTCATCTCTGCTAATTCTCGGCTCCCAAGTGTCATCGCTTTCTGACCGTGAGCTACCAGTATTGGCGGCCACTGATTCCTGTCCGTTGACGAGGTTCTGCCATGCGCCATTGGTGTTGTCTGTGTCATCTGTATCGGTCAGCATTCCTTGGTAATCCAAGTCACTGTTGCTGTCAACAACACTGTCCAGCGGTTCCCAAGTGTCATCAGTATCAGAATTATATTCACGTAGGTCAAACGTTGCATCCAGGTTGGGATCTGTGTTTCTGTTTTCCATCGTTATATTTTCCGATACCGGAACTTCAATGTGGGTATTTCCTTGAGAAAACCCAGTTGCAATGCACTCCCTCTGGCCTGATATGTCATGAACACTGATATTGGAAAGTTGTACGACTGGATTTTTCTCTGTTAAATAAGAGGAGGAAACAGGTTTGTTTGCAACAAGTTCTTTACTAGAAATAGTGGTATTGTTGGTTGCCACACAAGTTGTCTCCCCTTCAACATGAGAGGAAGTTATGACAGAAGCCCTCATGTTTTCCACAGATAATCCAGAAACTTGTACCTGCTGCTGGCAAGTACCAGAAACCATCCCTTCACCAGAGCTTTGAGCCGATACATTTTCTGGTACGTTAGCATTATCCCCCAGGTGTCCCCTCCCTTTGGTTTTATTGGTGAAAGCAGCCTCACTTGGGTATATTAATCTCTTTTTTGGTGATGGTGAACGTTCTTGACTCGAGTTACTGGAACAACAACTATTGCTAGCATGTTTACGTTTCCTAATTGGCCTCTGTGTGGAAAGTGGACAAGGTGATCTGCCAGTTGAGCTGCTATTTATGCTACTATCGACTTGAACATACTTTTTCTCCTTAACGTCATTTACAGTGTTATCCAATTTATGAGGTGAGGTTGTATTTGTTATACAGCTATCACTATCAACGCTTGGTGACATTCCACCACAAGCTGAGGTAGTAGAGGTAGCATTCCCTCTACGCTTAAGCTTCTTCACACTTAATCCAGGAATAGGACAAGAACCATTTTCTACGCTGACCACAATGACATCATTCTGGTCACTGGCGGTTTGATTCCTTAAATCCTGTTGTCTGTATTCCTGGTCTGAGCTACAGTAGGACAAATTCCTCGAAGAGGTCACACCACTGCTGAATGAAGCAATCGGGTTAGTCTTGAAATCTGAGTTCTGATCACTGTTAGATTCTACACTAGCACCTGACCTGTTTCTGGAAGTGTGTCCTTCCAATCTAGAACTTTCCGAATGAGATGAATGCTCAATACTGGAGATGTGTTCTTGTTCAGATTCTACAGTATGAGTTGAACGGTCCATGCTAGAGTTATGGTTAATTTGGTAATATAAAGAATGACCAGACTGGTTTAGGCTAGAATTGTGAATAGTTCTAGAGTTTTTAGTGATGTGATTTCTTGATCTATCCATATTGGAACCATCTTTGCTACTGCTGGAATCTATAGACTGGCTGGATTGGTTTATTAAAGTATGTTGGTCACTGGAATAAGATGGTTGCTGGCGAGTGTCTGATACCCTTGCTGGATTTGCAGATCNCTTAAAGAAAGAATGGAGAAGTGTTAACAAAAACAAAATTTTGCTGTATATAGGTACACCAAAATTGCAAAACTATTCGGAAACAGGAATCAAACATTTTCTGTAACTCAGCGACGATGGTTTAATGGGGTGTCCAGCTATCATCCGAATCATGATCCTCAGAAGCGTATTTATCTAAGAGCTGGGCAACAGACATAGGAATTCTCACTTCATAGCTACTGTCCGTGTCAATGTCAAGCTCGGACAGATAAGAATCATCATCACCTTCGGAATTACTGTTGTCATCTCTGCTAATTCTCGGCTCCCAAGTGTCATCGCTTTCTGACCGTGAGCTACCAGTATTGGCGGCCACTGATTCCTGTCCGTTGACGAGGTTCTGCCATGCGTCATTGGTGTTGTCTGTGTCATCTGTATCGGTCAGCATTCCTTGGTAATCCAAGTCACTGTTGCTGTCAACAACACTGTCCAGCGGTTCCCAAGTGTCATCAGTATCAGAATTATATTCACGTAGGTCAAACGTTGTATCCAGGTTGGGATCTGTGTTTCTGTTTTCCATCGTTATATTTTCCGATACCGGAACTTCAATGTGGGTATTTCCTTGAGAAAACCCAGTTGCAATGCACTCCCTCTGGCCTGATATGTCATGAACACTGATATTGGAAAGTTGTACGACTGGATTTTTCTCTGTTAAATAAGAGGAGGAAACAGGTTTGTTTGCAACAAGTTCTTTACTAGAAATAGTGGTATTGTTGGTTGCCACACAAGTTGTCTCCCCTTCAACATGAGAGGAAGTTATGACAGAAGCCCTCATGTTTTCCACAGATAATCCAGAAACTTGTACCTGCTGCTGGCAAGTACCAGAAACCATCCCTTCACCAGAGCTTTGAGCCGATACATTTTCTGGTACGTTAGCATTATCCCCCAGGTGTCCCCTCCCTTTGGTTTTATTGGTGAAAGCAGCCTCACTTGGGTATATTAATCTCTTTTTTGGTGATGGTGAACGTTCTTGACTCGAGTTACTGGAACAACAACTATTGCTAGCATGTTTACGTTTCCTAATTGGCCTCTGTGTGGAAAGTGGACAAGGTGATCTGCCAGTTGAGCTGCTATTTATGCTACTATCGACTTGAACATACTTTTTCTCCTTAACGTCATTTACAGTGTTATCCAATTTATGAGGTGAGGTTGTATTTGTTATACAGCTATCACTATCAACGCTTGGTGACATTCCACCACAAGCTGAGGTAGTAGAGGTAGCATTCCCTCTACGCTTAAGCTTCTTCACACTTAATCCAGGAATAGGACAAGAACCATTTTCTACGCTGACCACAATGACATCATTCTGGTCACTGGCGGTTTGATTCCTTAAATCCTGTTGTCTGTATTCCTGGTCTGAGCTACAGTAGGACAAATTCCTCGAAGAGGTCACACCACTGCTGAATGAAGCAATCGGGTTAGTCTTGAAATCTGAGTTCTGATCACTGTTAGATTCTACACTAGCACCTGACCTGTTTCTGGAAGTGTGTCCTTCCAATCTAGAACTTTCCGAATGAGATGAATGCTCAATACTGGAGATGTGTTCTTGTTCAGATTCTACAGTATGAGTTGAACGGTCCATGCTAGAGTTATGGTTAATTTGGTAATATAAAGAATGACCAGACTGGTTTAGGCTAGAATTGTGAATAGTTCTAGAGTTTTTAGTGATGTGATTTCTTGATCTATCCATATTGGAACCATCTTTGCTACTGCTGGAATCTATAGACTGGCTGGATTGGTTTATTAAAGTATGTTGGTCACTGGAATAAGATGGTTGCTGGCGAGTGTCTGATACCCTTGCTGGATTTGCAGATCTACTTGAACAATAAGATCCATCACCTTCATCATCAGTGTATATTTCCGACATACTTTGGTTGGATCCATGTGACGAACTGATGACACTATGCACTGATGGACTTCCATGATCATCGTTGCAAATGGTAGACCCACTGCTTGACCCACTTCTAACAGATCTATCTGGGGAATTGATTGGTGTAGATGAAAAAGAATAGGAATACCTATCACTGTTTCTGTCCCTGTCCTGTTGTCCACCATCCTCTTCACGATCAATACCAAAGTCTCTATCCACATCATCATCAGATGATGAGGATGAAGAAGAAGACGAGGATGATAAAACACTGATATCCGAGTCCCATATATGGCTCCGTGACCGCGTGCTGACACGTGTTGGTGAGATAGGCTCGTTACTTTGATGTCTTTCTTGTCTTGACACTAATGTAGACTGTCCATTTGCAGCTGTGCTTGGTCCCAAAACTTGGTTTCCATTCACATCACTGTTGTTTGACCTGCTTGAAACTTCAGCCGCAGCGACAGCGGCGGATGCGCCTTGAATGCTAACATTTCCGTTTGCAGAATTAATGGCTTGTTCTGTTGTGTTAATATTGGCAGGCTGAACCAGGTCAATGACCTGCACATTTCTACTGGGGTTTCTGCTGCGCCATCTCACAGTTCGCTGGTCTTGGGTTCGGTCCATGTACATCTGCAAGGCTGTGGTGATCTCTGGAATATGGCGATCATTATTGTGATCATCACCAAACCTATCATTGCTGTAGTCATCCAGTATGAAGTTGGACAGATCTGATTCATCTCCACTACTGGTGAATGAGTATGATGGCGAATAGGACGGTGAGGAAAGAGGAGAGCGATTTCTTCGTCCCTGTAGTTCTCGGGACAAATCTTCCAAATTTTTCTTCATGGTCTTTGTTAATTCTGTCAATTCTTTGACACTCTTTTTCAAAGTGTCGACAAGTGCTGTACTTTCTGAAATAAGAAGGAAATGAGAAATAATGATTATTAAAGTGACTGTATATACTTTGATTTTTTAATTGATTTACAATAAAAACGTGAAAATGAATGATGCTCTTCTCAAAAGTTGAAGCTCATGAAATGTAAAGTTTGTACTGTATTACATATATTTATACTGGAGTACATTGAATTGCCATTCTGAGGGTATGATCTCTGAACATAAGTATCAGGTTATGCATGCATTGATATCTGATAATATATATTTTTTCCAAAATTTTAGTGTCTACATTAGTTCACATTATGCATTTTTTTCTGTTTTCGAGTGTTTTATATAATTTCTAGAATTTTTTCCTGCAACAGTCATTAAAGAGAGACTAAAAATACTTGCCAGTTGCAAATTTCTGGAGCTCTACAAAGCAGTCATGTGTTTCGTAGACAGAAATTGGTATCATTAAACCACACTGTTTAATACATCGCTTTTCTCGAAATTCACACAAATCTTCTTCATGTTCACTTAAATCTTTCCGAAGGAGTTCAATGCCACACTTCGAGAAACGGCATTTTAACTTCTCATAGTCACAAACTTTCAAATGGCTATCATATTGTTCCAGAATTAGAATTTCCTTGCAACCATTTGTGCTGAAATCACAAGACATTTGAAGGCGATTGATCATGTTTTGTACAAGCGGTAGGACTGGCTTGAGTCGCCGAGTTCTCAGACTGCGACGACAGGTTGGACAGTTGTGATGGTTCGTTAGCCATGTTTCAATACAGATCTTGCAGAAAACATGTCTGCATGGACTCTCCATAGGGGAATCCAACACACACTGACAGATACAGCAGATAAGATCGGGATCCGGAGCAGGGTCGAACTTCTCCACATCAAACCGAGACATCCTTCTTTGTTTTACTTTCTCCTGGAAAGAGAAAAACATTTCATACTGTTTAAAGTTTTAATATACCAGGTATATATAAAGTCAAAATTTTGTTTTTATTGTTCATAGAGGTGGGGAGGGGGAGGGGGGAAGACAAGGTAGCGCAAGATATTATATAGTTTTGATCCTCCTAATTTCCAAAATTTTAAAATAAAATGTTAATAAGCTAATAATTAACTGATTTTCAGAGTTAAAAACATGAACATTCCATTACCCAAAAAGAGAAAACAAAATCCAAAGTGGAAAATGAAACACTTCTAATTGGACGAGACATGAGAAGAGATAAATGTTGAAAATCCAAAGTGGAAAATGAAACACTCCTAATTGGACGAGACATGAGAAGAGATAAATGTTGAAAATTGCATCTTTCAGATCAAATAAGTTAATTTTATATATCAGCAGGTTTGTGTTACATCGCAAAAATGACATATCAAGTAGAATATAGATTTAATACAGGAATTCCATACAGGGTTTATTGTGGGAAAACCAATTTTCCAATTCTATAGTACAAGTGATGTGGACATTTGACCTTTGAACCTGAATTGCAAATTCCCAAGCATGAAGTGCATGTAGTAAGCTCTAGTCTGACAGAGGCCCACAGTCAATAATAAGATTTTGTGTGGAAAATTATTTTCTACTTATAGTAGCAGTGACCTTGACCTTTAGACCTGAAATTGCCTTTTTTTCTCACATCCTATTATTTCAGTTACAACTCCATTGGACCAATGACATTAGTCTGACATCCAGTCAAAAGGTGAATGTGACGTCATAATTAATTGCTCCCCCGATGTCATTGTACTATTTTTCCCACATGTGCCATCTGACATACCCTTGGGGATGACAGCAATACCAAAACAGGTTAATGAGGGAAATTTAGTGAAAAGATAGAGAAAAAGATATCTCACGCTGGGAAAATGTAAATATGTCTGTCCTGGATAAGAAACATACCCCTGTCAATCTCGACCAGGATAGAAATAAAAGACTCTTATTCTAACTGTTCATCAGGTTGGGCAAAACGGAGCAAATGATAATAAATATTAATAGGGTAATAATCCTGCATTAGGGTAACATTTACCCATTTTAGTAACAATTTTATTACTGAAATTGGAAATAAACTGAAATAAAATCACACAATAGTTCTTTTAGACACTTCAAGAAAAAAAAGGTGTTATTCTTTCAACCAACTCCAATAAATAACACAATAAAGTACATTTGTTATACTGGATATATTTGATAGTTATCAATTCTGATGTCTAACTTTTTATGAAAATAACAAACCGTTTCAGTGTGGCCCATGGGATCATTCAGTGCAAATGTGACAAGGGAGCATGTTTTTTCTCTGTGGTATTTATAGCTACTCTTCAACACCCCATAAGCAATTGAGGTGATACAATTTAGGATTTTCAGACCGATTCAAAACTGAATCAATATAGTTTGGTGCTAAATTGTACCCAGTTGTATTTTTACTGGATTATGTTGAAAGAATAAATGTTTGAAAGAACTGTATGTGTTTTCATTTCACTCTATTACCTATTTCAGTAATAAAATTGTTACTCAAATGGGTAACTGTTACCAAAATGCAGGAGTATTACCCATATGCGCCGTTGTGCCCAACCTGTTAATGGTGGATAATTCGGACCTTTTTCTGCTGACTGAAACTCTGCATTGTGGCTTCAAATACAATAAAACACATACTTTTCATTCAAAAATGCCAGTCAATGTCTATTTACAGACAAATGACGAACAGCTTAAAGATCAAACGGATCCGAGGGCGAACAATGTTTTAATAAGAGCGAATAGACGCGTAGCGTAAATGTAATTTCACAACTTTTCGGGTCTTTTTTGAGACGACAATCTGGTTACAGTAAGCCATTTGTCTGTCCCTCTAGCTATTTCTGGGTCTGTCCTTTTCGGGTAATTAAAACATTCGGTTATGTGTAAGAAATCATACAAATGTATTGTCATAAAGTATTACCTCATTTGGATATATAACATGTACATGACAAGAAATATATTTGTTCTCCACAGCATCATGGCGCTGTGTTGTTTTCTTTCGGGTGAAGAGTTCCGAGTTAGGTTGTTGAGTCCACAGTTATCTCCCCTAAGCAACATTTACTTCCGGCACGTGTTGATTGAAAATACTGCAGAGAGAATGAACACACACTCATAAAGTTTCCTGCTGCAATGGCAAATCTAAAAACAAAGTAAGTTAGATTAAATAACAAACCAATATTTTCTTCCAATCTTTTATAAATGGAACCGTCATATATAGTGTTTCAAGTCATATAACTGCTATCGAGCTTCGGGGCTACATTCGCGTATCTCGGTTGAAACGGTACGTATGTGGCGAAGAAATTTTCCACGATAAATGAACGCGCTTGGACCGTTCTATTTAGCAGAGCTAAAAATGCAGTTTCGGAGAATAAAAAATAATGTATCAAGATTAATATGCCCTTCTTTCATCCGTCCTCTAAATTACATAACGTATCATAAAAACTACATCAGGTTGGGGAAAACCACCAACTTGCGTATATACGCAAACTCGCCTATTATACGCCAGTCGGAGTTTGGATTTGTTACTAAAAATGACCCAAATCGCTTTAACAGTAACCTTTGCAAGATATTAATAAAAATCGCGTTAATTTACGACAAGGTAAATAATATTTTGCTAAAAGATGTTTACTGAAAGCGTTGGTTACTTAGAAACTTGATGTAACTTTACCTGAAGTATTGCATCTGTTTTATGTACTTTCCCACTTGCAAATAAAGTTTATTTTTGCATTTGTATTATGTTTCACGACTGAATAAATGCGACTTTGACAAACAATGTGATTTTGGCTATCCATAGATACCCCTATTGGTGTATAATAGGCGAGTTTGCGTATTATACGCAAGTTAGTGGTTTTCCCCGACCTGAACATGTGACTTGGCATTGTTTAAGAAAGAAATAACGTAAATTGGCAATAGTCAGCATTTTAGTTTCGGTCAGGTACGTCTGGACCCCTCAATCTACACGTACCTAATTTTCTTGAGGTCAGCCTCGGTCCAGATCTGTGCCTGTTGTTTTCGTTACAGGTTCAACCGTTTCCACCGGATACGCGAATGTACCCTAGGTGGTGATAGTTTTATAGTAAATGTTGGCTCACAGGGGTTCATCATAAAAGCGACCTTCGGCAAACAGGATTGAGGCTGAAACAACCCAACATTATACGATATAACTTTACGGTGTCAGGTCCATTCGGAAACATGACGAAAGTCGTTTTGAGACTTTTTTCGGGTCGTTTCAGGACATGTCAAAGCACAAATGTCGTATCGGGATATTTTTCATTTTTGAGTACTTGCAGCCAATGGATTCTTTTATAAGTTCCTCTCTGTATTAGATAATGAAATCAGTTACACCAGTTGTTTTAATACTGCCAATCAGGTTAATGTCCTTCACAAATTTACAACACCATCACCATTCGTCAACAGTCACTTGAATAGTCCAACACACTATCCATTGCACTATACAAGATACAACAAACTTAATTTTTTGTCGTATATACACATGTAGCGTGAAACATAAGCTCTAAAACATCACACACAAAGATAAGACCATTTTAAACTATATTCATTACAAACATAACATTATGAGATTATATTTGATTAAGATATTTGAATGTGACTGAGTAAAATATGTTTAGTTACAATTTCTTAATAATGATCAAAAATTTAAATATATGTGAAATACAATTGAGTCTATCAAGATCCTGATTTCTTTTATGTAAAATTCAGTAAAACAAATTAGCTCAAAGGAGATGTGATTGGGAATCCCCTATCTATACCTACCAGGTCCTCTGGCCATAGAAGAGAGAATATATATATATCAATGAGTTAAATAAGTTAAAGCTAGAATGAAGCACATATATAACACAAAAATATAAACAAGGCAGAGCATATCAGAGCACCTCAGCACATATAATCACAGGACAGGTGATTGGGCATCCCCTACCTAACAAGTCCTCTGATAATGAGCAAAAATTAAAAGCATATAGCTATGCTATATATGTAACCAACCTATAACTTGCCTCAGAAAGTTGCAAATAAATTCCTTTAATGAACTGTAGTTTGAACTTGATTTTATATTATGATTTCAGCTTTGATGTGCTGCGAAAATATGAAGCATTTTACACCGGAGGGAAAATACAGGTATACTATTGATAGAAATACCGAACATAATCTGAACACAGTTAATGGGATTTAATAGGAGATGTAATGGATGCAGGCATTGGGTGCATCAATATATATCTACAATCATATCTTATAACAATATAGTAAATGGTTAAAAAAAATTACAGTGTTATAACACTACACTTTGTTCAATTGAGATTGAAAACAGACACTTACATATGTAGGACTTCTAAGAGATATAAAGCATATATTTTGCATCAAAATGCCTGTGATCAAAGTTGCAAGCTCTATAAATGTAAACATATCCTTTTCACTGGTCTAATTAATTAAACTGATCTAAAATTGTTTTTTATATTATATTATAATCTGCTTTGATTTTAAACTGACGTTACAGTCGTAACAACAACATATTCATGTTTCATTATGCAGCTTTTCATCTACCGATTATTAAATAAGACACTTTTACTAAAGTATTTTAGCATCGATTACCTATTGAACCTTTCATTATTTAGATATCTGGTGATGGAGAATATATGTTCTGTGGCTGTGGAAACAAAGTACAAGTGATTGAGATTGCTTCAGGACTGACAAAATTTTCAGTTGGAGAGGTAAAGATTATTTCATTAATTCATAATGCCATTTGTCAGCAATTACTGTAGTAAAACATAAGTTATCATGATATGTATACTATCAAGGAAACTTTGCCCCAAAATATTAACATTTAGTAAATTTAGTATTTATTATAGATAATTAGCATCAAAGAAATGGATATACTTTGACCAAAGTTAACACACCAGTAAGCCAGAAAACCAATTAATTAAATGTCATGCTTTTAAACTAATGTCTACTATAAATTCCCCGAAAAATGTTGATGAACTTTTAAATAGAATGTTGCTTTTCTTCATACTTGTTTTAGAAACAGGATATTTTTTTTATATCTTTTTAGAAAGAGGATGAAGATATCTGTGGATTTTGTGTGACACCGGATGACAAGGTATGTTTCCTAAAGCTCTATTTTCCAATTATATGTCTACCGGACCCATTGACTTTAACTTCAGCAGACGTTAGTGTAGTTAGTGTCAGTGCATATGTGTATGTCACTGCATATGTGTAAATCTGAAAATCACTCTATATTGAAAAAAATCACAAGCCCTGATATAAAATCTTTTAGAGATGACCTACTGGAATTGATCATTCCTGATGTACTTGGTCACATTTGTCTTACAGTTTACACATATACCTTATCGACACTCCGTTATAATTCAGTTTACATTCGTATATGTATTCCTTTGTTTTGCAGAATGTGGTGCTTGCTACACAGAATCTTTTATTTAGACAATGGAATTGGAAAGAAAGCAATCTTGTTAGAACATGGAAGGTATGTAAGCACTTCTACTCTCACCTCATTTGGGGTTACTTTCTTATGTACAGTAATATGTTGAATTTGTATACATGAAGTTTATGAACCAGCAAACAAATTATTTTATGTATATATTTTCCAGGCTATCCACGCATCTCCTGTGTCGGTAATGGCATTCGACAAGTCATCCACTTTGCTGGCATCAGGTAGTGCCGATTCCACAATAAAAATGTGGGATATAGAAAAACAGTACTGTACACACAACCTCAAGGGTCACCAAGGGGTAGTAAGGTATGTTATACAATATTAGGGGCCACCAAAGGGTATTCAGGTATAATATACAACATTAGGGGCCACCAAAGGGTAGTCAGGTACAATATATAACATAAGGGGCCACCAGAGTGTATTAAGGTATAATATATAACATTAGGGGCCACCAGAGTGTATTAAGGTATAATATAAAACATTAGGGGCCACCAAAGGATATTCAGGTTTAATATATAACATAAGGGGCCACCAAAGGGTATTCAGGTATAATATATAACATAAGGGGCCACCAAAGGGTAGTCAGGTATAATATACAATGTCAGAGGCCACAAGAGGATTGTCAGGTATACTATACAGTATCTGGAATCACAATGAGTTATGATCTCAGGGCCTACCAAGAGTTAGTGAGGAATTTAATACAATCTAAGCAGCCTCATCGGGGAAATCAGAGAAATCTCAGGTCAAGGGTTAGTCAGGAGTATAATACATTGTACAATCTAAGCGGCCACATGTGAAGTCAGATCTCATATGTGATTTCAGGGGGCAACCAAGTGTACCAAGGTATTAAGTCAGATGTGTTTTATAATCTCAGGGCCGCTAAGGGTAGTCAGATGTTCTAAAACTCAGGGGCCACCAAGAGGTTGTTGGGTACAATTCACATTCTCATGGCAAACAAAGAGCATTCATGTATGTTATACAACATCAGGGCTACAAAGGGGTAGTAGAGAAAGTAATCAAGGGTGATGATGGGGTAGCCACTAGTCTGATAGGTAAAACAATGTTTGGGTCACCAAGTGGTAGTTTGGAAAGAAACAAACCATTACATAAATTCTACTTGTCTATGTATCCCCATTTCAGTATAATACTGATTGAACATTGTCTGTCAAATCTATCAAATTCTTTTTTTGAATATGGAACGCTTCACGAATTTGCGTGTCAAAAATCTACCAATTTTCACTTGCAGTGTTGTTGAGTTTCATCCCGATGCTGACAAACTCCAGCTTTTCTCGGCCGCAGATGATTACAAAGTGCGTGTATGGGACCTGAGGAGTAGTCAATGCATCGCTGCTGTAGAAGCCCACGTCAGTGTGGTCACGTGTCTGTGTTTCTCTCAGGATGGGTCTACCTTGTACAGGTAAATCCTGTTAGTTTGTTCACCTGCCTGTGTATCTCTGTTTTTACCTGTCTGTTTCTGTACAGGTAGTCATTGAATGTATGGCTTTAAGTACAAGCACACTTGTCTTAATCAACTTTGATCGGGTTTGGGGAGGGGGAAGCACATAAAGGTTTCAGAAGTATTCAAAACTAAATTAAGAATTTTGAAATGTTTAGAATTAGATTAAGATATTTTTGAAGCTGCTTGACTAGAGATTTTCTTTCCAGGAGTCTGAATGTCAACCTTGTTTTCAATGACTTTTGATGATTTGAAAATATATTATCATCTCTGAAGAGTTGACACAGAAAAAAATGGATTTTAGATTTGAAATGTGTCAATGTCTTATAACTTGGATGGCAGAGGTTAATTACAGTAATATAGGTACATTGTAGTATGCAAAACTTGCAAAAATTGATTACAAATATGATTTTCCTTTTCAGTGCTGGAAGAGATAGCACTGTGGCAGTATGGGACGTTGATGAGCTGAAGGTTGTCAAGACGTTCCCTGTGTTAGAGGTAAGCTCCCTGTTACTTCGCTCAGATAATTTTCATTCTTTCAGTGATTATTTCTTTAAATGAACTTATGACTTACTTGAATTTTGATTTCTGGTAAGAAGTGTTGCAATTTCATCCTTATTTTTGTGTCATTTTCAGAGTTTGGAGTCAATTGTTCTGCTGCCTGCTGGCAAGTCTTACCCAGAACTTAACATCGATGACGATACACCACACATCATTACTGCAGGCAGTAAAGGTACATCGGTGTAGTGTGTAACTTCTCCTGATGTTACATTCCTGAATTATGTTGTTATAGTATTAGTAAATTTAAATATGGCTAATTTACTAAAGTGAACATGTTAACTCTTTCACCACTACAGACCATAATGGATTCATACAGATCAAAGCATGGTAGAGTCTACTAAGTTACATAGGGGTGAAAGGGTCAACTAGATTCAGATTCACACATACCAGTCAGCCACAGCATTTTGCTTTCTCGAAATGGGAAAACGTAAAAACTTTTTATTTATCAATAAATAAATAAATATAAAACTTTTTTTTTCTTTTTTATCTAATTCAAGTTTTAAACCAACATGTTTTATTTTCAATTTTTCTGAAGGTATTCTCAAGTTATGGAATGTAGAAAAGACAAAGTTGACGATGATAAGGAACTTAAATGCATCCCAGGAGCAGAGTATTATACAGGCATCATACTGTCCAGCCAGACAGCAGGTGGCCGTAGTGACCTTTGACCACAATATTTCTCTGCTGGACATTGACACACTAAAGCTGCAAAAACAGGTATCACTCAGTCAAGGGTTATCAATATATACTGCAATATATGTCTGTTATATTAATCTCAGTACAGAAATGTTTGCATTTATAAGTGTATGATATTTTAACAATATTATAGACATGGACGGTTCACCATTTATAGACCTGTTTTCATTCTCTCATTGACATTTGAAATTTTAAAGGAAGGCTGTTTCATGAATCTGAAGCCAGGACAGTGATGATTCATGGAAAATATTATTAGATCCTTTTCTCCTGAAGATTCTTTTTTGCTCACAAAAAAATGATACTGCATACTCTAGATTACATCATCAGAATATGATACATTGTAAATTATTATTATGATATCAATTGAATTATTTCAATGGGGATTTTCTTTGTTTGGATTCCTAACTCAACTGTCGTCTACATCTAATTGGCAGGCCATAGCTCTCCAGTACATCCATTACATGATAATTTCGTTTTCTATCCAGTTTTGTGGTTACACAGACGAGGTTCTGGACCTACAGTTGATGGGGGAGGATGACAGCCATCTGGTGATGGCCACAAACAGCCAGCACCTCAAGGTGTTTGAAATGGAAACATGGAACTGTCAAATTCTCCAGGGCCACTCCGACATTGTGCTCAGTGTGTGTGTCCACCACAAGGAACGCCTCATTGCTTCGTCCTCTAAGGTCAGCACACTATGAGAATGCATTTTATTGTACTGCTTTTCTGCTATTCAGTACCACTGTAAACTGGGACATTTTCGCCTAGCCCAATTTTCACCACGGTAAAATCCATTATCGCCCAATATCAACATCGCTTTAACACTTGATTACTACATCTATTATGTTGTTTACAAATGTTCCCTGTATTAGTGGTTGCCCTCATTATGGAGTGCAAAAAAGGCGAACATTAAACTGCAGTGACAATTTCCTGGTAAAGGGTATTTATGCACTTACCTATGTATTATTAGGTCACCTGAGCTTTGCTGAAGTGACCTATTCCAAACATTTACATTATCAACTTCTTCTCAAGAACCAGTGGATGGAATTTTTTCAAACTTGGTCAGAATCATCCTTGGTAGATGAGGCTATCAAATTGTAAAATTGGGATTCCTACCCCAACCCTAGGGGCCAGGGCGGGGCCCAAAAGGGTAAATTCACCAATATTTCAAAAATCTTCTTTTCCAGACTCAGAGGTATTACAGTCATTTTCTCTGCATGGATGGAAAGATCATCAGGGGCTTTATTTAAATTGTAAATTTCAGGACCCCCGAGCTATCCGTTCTCCCTTGGGGAGGGGGTAAAGTTTACTATAGTTTATATAGGGAAACAACATTTTTGGGTATATTTTGACAACTTTATGTTGGAAATTATTTTTACTTGGTCAGAATCATCTTTGGTGGATGACGGTATCAAATTGTAAACTTGGAATTCCTGCCCCATCCCCAGGGGTTAGAGCGGGGCCCCAAAGGAAACATTTACAAATATTTTAAAATTCTTATCCTTTGATGACATGACAAGTATTGTATTTCACTTAGTTTACATGCTGATTTCCACCTCACATCTAAACAATAAAATAAAGCTACCAGTACCTATGATATAACTCAGGTGACCGCTAAGGCCCTTGGGCCTCTTGTTACTGTAAGAATTAAGTTGTCAGGTAAAGCTGGAAGTGTGAAAAACTGCTGTTTCATAAGGGCTTTTATAAGAATGAAAAGAGAGGAGGGGGGCAAGGGGTATGTCAAGGTTATGACATTTCATCCAAAAAAATCCATTATCTGTCTTCATATGACTTAAACTGTTGCGAGAATGCAGAGCCAACACAAAAAAATACCTACAAATTATTACTGATGTAAATTCTCTCTTCTTTTGATGTTCTGAATGTAAGTGTTTGTTCTTTGGTTATAGGACAACAGTATACGACTGTGGAAGCTGGATACAGACACGGGTCAAGTGAAATGTGTCGCTGTAGGTCAAGGTCATACTCACGCTGTCAACACAATGGCTTTCTCATGGTAACTTGTTACATTTTATACCTCATTGTAAAAAAATCCTCTTTTCCTATCTGCCTATGTCTCATATAAAAACTAGGTACTGTTAACATCAGTTTCTATGAATCAGGCAAGTATTCAAACTATCTTCCTATTTGAACTGGAGGTTTACCATAAAAATTCGTAGAAATAAGTGTTACATATTTTGTCACAAAATGTCTCATGATATGCTTGAAGTTGTCATATTGCCCTTTAAAATGGTTATATTTTCCTATTATGATAGCCTCCCACCCTTCAATGTTGTATGATATCTATACTGTCAAAATCGTTGTTAAAGCAAGGGTTCACATGACATATAGTAATATGGTGATTTCAACTAAACAGGGTTGCACAATTGAATGCAGCAATGTATATCAACTCTTAGGACAGAATGTTAATGTTGTACATGTATTGTTTACCATTTAAGGTTAAATGCCAGAACGATTGTGAGTGGTGGACAGGACAGCACGTTGAAGGTGTGGGACATTCCGGACAAACTGGACACTGCTACAGTGGTCAGTCTACACTCCAGGATAACAGAGAAAGCACATGATAAGGACATCAACTCTGTCGCCATGACACCCAACGACAAATTCATAGCGTCCGGCTCTCAGGATAAAACTATCAAGGTATGAATTTATTTGTTCTAGTTGTCAAGATATTACTTGATGCTGAGAAAGTAAAACATCTAACTGCATTATCTTTTACTAGTAGTTTTGAGTTTTGTGACTTAATCTGTATCTTATATTCCCAGGTTTGGAACACAAGTGATCTGTCTCTCCTAGGTGTTATGAGGGGACACAAACGAGGGATTTGGTGTCTACAGTTCTCACCTGTCGATCAGGTAAGGGATAACTTCTAATCACATCTAGATTGTTATGGACAATTGTGTAAAATAAAATAAAAGTGTATTTCATTAATATTATGGTAATCAATTTGTAGATTTCATTTCATTCTTGAAGTCATTTTTATGAAAAGCATTTAGAAAATGCTTATTTATTTTCATGCATTCAATGTTTTATCAAATATAAATATTCTGTTCCATTGTTGCAGTGCTTGGCTACATCATCAGCTGATGGCACTATCAAGATCTGGTCCTTGTCTGACTTCTTATGCGTGAAGGTAAGTCCATATTTTCTTTAAAATGTTTTTAAAAATGTACGTAAACCAGGCTGTAGACTTATCATTTGTGAAAGTGAGTTCACATGTTCTAAAGACAACTAGTTGGAAGTAGATTTAACAGGTAATGGATGCTGTTGATACAGCAGTTAACGATTATTGACTGATCATTATGTGTTTCTGATACATTTTGTATTTTAAATATAGAAATACAATGATTTCTGGAAACATATCGGAGTAGGTATCATTATACAAAAATGTATCTAAGGCTTTCAAAGTCATTTTTGTGTCGCCTGCGAAAAGCTGGTGACACATAGGTATTGCTATGTCGGCGTCGTCGGCGTCCGCACAGAGGTTTTTGTGTGATAACTTGATTTCCTTGAGCCGATCAAACTCAAACTTAATGCAGTGCTTGCTTGGGATTGCTTTTCAGGTCTGAAGGTCAAAGGTCAAGGTCACTGTTACTATAAATAGAAAATCTGTCTTCGTGCGATAACTTGAGTTTCCTTGGGCTGAGCAAACTCAAACTTCCTGCAGTGCTTCCTTACCAAAAGTGCTTGATTGGGATTGCTTTTCAGGTCCGAAGGCCAAAGGTCAAGGTCACCGTAACTATAAATAGAAAATCTGTTTTCGTGTGATAACATGAGCTTCCTTGGGCCGATCAAACTCAAACTTCATGCAGTGCTTCCTTACCAAAATTGCTTGCTTCCGATTGCTTTTCAGGTCCGAAGGTCAAAGGTCAAGGTCACCGTTACTATAAATAGAAAATCTGTTTTCGTGCGATAACTTGAGTTTCCTTGGGCTGATCAAACTCAAACTTCCTGCAGTGCTAAGCACAATATCCCAGCTTCCTGCGTAGGCAACACATCCACTTCCGTGGAATTCTTGTCTTATCATAATTATATCTTTAAAACCAATATGATGTTGTTTGACATTGCAGACATTTGAAGGACATGACAGTTCCGTCTTGAGAGTGATATTTCTGAACAGAGGGATGCAGTTAATGTCTTGGTAAGTGCTTGAGAAATAGTGTTTAATCAAGATTGATGTGCTTATATGTCCCTTTGGCAGAAAGAATAAAAATACTTAGCTTTTCAAATAGAAATATCATACTTTAAATATTTTTACAGATTGCTTGCTTTTGAATGATTTCTTTAATGTATGGTATTTAATTTGCAATAAAACAGATGTTGAATACTGTTGGTTGTTGTCCCAAAATTAATAAATCTTCATAATGAAGGTATTTGAAATTAAGAATGTACTTATCTTTGATTGCTTTGGAGTTATAAGTGTGTTTCTTTTTTTGAATTTTGTGATGAGACTATACTGTTGATGTCTCTGTTAACAGTGGATCTGATGGCCTCCTAAAACTCTGGACAATCAAAAGTAACGAGTGTGTGAAGACGTTTGACGAACACGAGGACAAGATCTGGGCGCTGTGTAGTAACAGACAGGAAAACGAAGTCATCACAGGAGGGGCGGACTCTACAGTCATCGTGTGGAAGGTAGGTCAGCAATGGGAAAGAAGAGGTCAACAAGTATAAAGTAGAGATCAGCAATGGGAAAATAGAGGTCAACAATAGGAAAGGAGAGGTCAATAATAGGAAAGGAGAGGTCAATAATGGGAAAGTAGAGATCAGCAATGGGAAAGAAGAGGTCAACAAGTGTAAAGTAGAGGTCAGCAATGGATAATTAGAGGTTAACAATAGGAAAGGAGAAGTTAGCAATGGGAAAGTAGAGGTCAACAAGTGTAAAGTAGAGGTCAACAATGGGAAAAATACTGTAGTGGTCAATAATGGGAAAGAAGAGGTGACAGCAGTAGGAAAGTAGAGATCAGAAATTAGCTAAACAAGGAAAAGGCAGGAGTCATTAAAGTAGAGGTCAACAATGGGAAAGAAGTGGTTAGTCGAAAGATATATATAGACAGCATTTTGTTATTACAATGTAATGAAGGTAAATTCCATAAGAACTAAAGTTAAGTTTGATCTTGTGATAGTAACAGTGTAAGCTAGTGAGAAAGTGACTTGAAAATAAGGGATTGCCTTGTATAATGCAGATTGTTGTATTTGACTGATGATATTTCTCCACAGGATGTCACACAGGAAGAGAAGGACGGGGAGCGTGCAAAGCAGGAGGAGTTCATACTACAGTAGGTATTTAGTGTACAGAAGGTGTTGAGGAAGTTTACCGAGGGTAGTAGTTAAAGGTTATCATATGGCAATTTTCATATCTAATGTTGCAGTCACATTTGCGCCGGCTGGTAAGTAGGAATCGACCGGCGTCCCTGACACCGGGGACTTTTTACCGGTGTCTGGAATTTGCTGTGAGTATGGTCACATTAGATACGGGCACCACACGGCCCCCTCAAACAATTTGCCAGATTAAATCACATGGACATCTAAAGGATACTGTAGGGAGCCTGTAAGACTATTGCAAGGATAACGCATGGCAATCTGACGAAAGCTGGAAGATGTTTGTGCGGCCGTCGTGTGACTGGCGGGATAGGTACGGGATAGGTACCTAGCCCGTACGATATTTCCCATTTGATATGGCATGTATATATAGGGAAGCACACAAGTCAACACTTGTATAACCCTCCAGCATACAGGATGCAGATGCCGAATTGTTATACATGTAGCTTGCAATACAGCTAAGTCTGTCTAGGACTTATTAATGAAATAGTTTGGTTTGTTTTATGATTTGTTTCAATTTCCTTTTCCAGGGAGCAAACTCTTTCCAACCTGATCCAACAGAAAAAGTTCCTTAAAGCCATTGTGCTAGCTATCAGACTGGAACAGCCCTTCCGAGTCCTAAAAATAATGAAAGGTATGTAAAACCTGATTCTTGTTCCTAATGCCCTTGTTTCTCTGACTCCTGTATTCTCCAAGAGAACAGCAATAGCATGCTGTTTCTTGTTAATATTTTAATGTCTTGTAACCAGAAATCCAGTGGTTTTAAACATTCTAAAAGGTTAACAGATCACCATTGCCATGTATATACACACAATGCATACAGTGTTTTAATTTCAATTGATTTTTATTTTATTTGGATGACAATAAAATACACATGATAGCAATGAAATCTGTCATGGACTTTTACAATATTTATCAGTGATACAGGTCAGAAATTGACTGATAATTGTGACCATGATTATGTACATTTGTGGATATTAACCATCATACAGGTACATACCACTACATCCATACTCTAAGGACCTTCTTGTACATGTATCATTGTGTTGTAGAAATTCTCTCGGAAAACAAAGGAGAAGAAGATCTAAAGGCAACTCTTGAAAAGCTGAGGATGGACCAGATAGGTACAGAAACATTCATAGCCTTGTTCTTACTCACTGAAACTGGACTAAACAGGTTCTATTTTGTACATGACNCGAACTGGAGATGATATGTACTGATCATACATAACCTTGTTTAACTCAATATTATTTGTATCATTTGTAGTTTAACTCAGGTGACCCTAAAGCTCATGGATCAACTGTCTTGTAAAGCTGTTGGTATTGCTATCACCTACAGTCACCCTCTGAAAGCAGGTCAATGCTTAAATGTTTTTATGATATTCACAGTGGGATTTCCTCTTGGATTAGATTAGCTATACCTTATTCATTACTTACATGAACATGTATGTTCAGAGGGGATGTTTAGAGGACTTTTGCCATGCTGGAAGAACAGATAAAAGTGCTGTGGCTTCCCATCATTAGGATATATAGATTACTTTGTCATCTAACATCAACTTTCGGATGAAGTACTGAGGCTCCTCATAAGAGGGTGATTTACACCGTGTTGATTTTACAGATACAGTGTTGAGGTTTGCTTCCCAGTGGAATACCAACAGTCGCCACTGCCATGAGGCCCAGCTGGTGGTATCCTCTGTGTTGGAGCTCTACCCTCAGGAGGAGCTTGCCGAGTTCCCCAACATCACATCAACACTGGAGGGTCTTCTCCCCTACACAGGTAACCTTAGCATCTGTTGATGGTACTTCACATTGTCCTGTGCATCAAGGTGCTTTATATATACATGTATGATGTTTTAGATCTGGGGTAATATCATAATGATAATGTTATCTTGAATCTTATTGTTGATTAATTCTCTCCTTCTTTTATCTGATTATAAACACAGGTAACTCCATAGGGTTATAAAGGGTTTATCTGATTATAAACACAGGTAACTCCATAGGGTTATAAAGGGTTTATCTGATTATAAACACAGGTAACTCCATAGGGTTATAAAGGGTTTATCTGATTATAAACACAGGTAACTCCATAGGGTTATAAAGGGTTTATCTGATTATAAACACAGGTAACTCCATAGGGTTATAAAGGGTTTATCTGATTATAAACACAGGTAACTCCATAGGGTTATAAAGGGTTTATCTGATTATAAACACAGGTAACTCCATAGGGTTATAAAGGGTTTATCTGATTATAAACACAGGTAACTCCATAGGGTTATAAAGGGTTTATCTGATTATAAACTCAGGTAACTCCATAGGGTTATGAAGGGTTTATCTGATTATAAACACAGGTAACTCCATAGGGTTATAAAGGGTTTATCTGATTATAAACACAGGTAACTCCATAGGGTTATAAAGGGTTTATCTGATTATAAACACAGGTAACTCCATAGGGTTATAAAGGGTTTATCTGATTATAAACACAGGTAACTCCATAGGGTTATAAAGGGTTTATCTGATTATAAACACAGGTAACTCCATAGGGTTATAAAGGGTTTATCTGATTATAAACACAGGTAACTCCATAGGGTTATAAAGGGTTTATCTGATTATAAACACAGGTAACTCCATAGGGTTATAAAGGGTTTATCTGATTATAAACACAGGTAACTCCATAGGGTTATAAAGGGTTTATCTGATTATAAACACAGGTAACTCCATAGGGTTATAAAGGGTTTATCTGATTATAAACACGGGTAACTCCATAGGGTTATAAAGGGTTTATCTGATTATTAACACAGGTAACTCCATAGACACTATGGGGTTGTTAACTGATCCAATCAAAGATTTGCTAATTAAAGTACTCCTGATTTAGAATTTTAGTGTTAATTGAAAGAGTGCATTTTCAAATTCTCTGAATGATATTGATAGTTTTCTCTCTGATTGTTATGATCATGATCAAAATTATGGCAGTTATATAATTTCAAGTATTTTGATCATTTTAGAGCGGCACTTCCAGAGGATGAATCGTCTGTTACAACAGTCCCGCTTCCTGGAGTATACCTGGCAGTGTATGAGGACCGTTGCTGATGAAGAAAAACCAAGGTAAGGGGCCCTGTAGCTACTGATTCAAGTAGTCAGGGTAGCTCTTAAATACTGGTTCATAAAGGCAAGGTGTCTCATGACTACAGGTTAACATAAACGTCTCAAATACAGGTTAACGTAAACGTCTCAAATACAGGTTAACGTAAACATGGTATCTCTTAAATTTGGGGAAATGTAAACAGTCTATATCATAAATACAGTTGATGATGTTAATGTTGACAGAATATCTTTCATAACAGAAGGTTCATATCGACATGGAATCTCATCACTGCAGGTCTGGCAGGGTATCTGTCATCAACAGACTATTCTACAGTAAAGAGAAAGTATGTGACAATATTACCACTTTTCTTTCTGTTTTCAGCAAATCCAGCTCTATGGAGTTTGAAGAGATTAGAGCAAGCACCCTGCCATTATCTGGAGCCATGAAAGAAAACAGTTCTTCTGATATGGACAACAGTGATTCTGGTGTAGACAATGACGATAGTTACATGGATGATGTAGACAGTGAGGATGATAGTGATGATGGTGATAGTGATGATAAAGATGATGAAAATAACAATGACAATTCCAGTGGTAGTGATGACAATGAAGATTTCACAACAGTGAAACGAAAAACTCCACAATTAAAAAAGAAACTTACAGAAGAACCTGTAAAAGTGAGCAAGGTATGTTTGATCCCTTCACCAGTGTTTATCATAGTTATGGAATGACAACAAGTGGTAAAGTACCTCCGTAAAGTATTGTCACTACTCACATTGTCAAAAGTGTGACATATGCCATATATACATCAGCTGCAATGTATTGAAATAACTTGAAAATTCATCTATATTGTACTATTAAAAGAACTGAAGAGTAAATTGAAAATTGTGATGAAAATTTTGATTCAAAGTTAAACAATCCCCGACTAATAGGAAAGAAAGTTGTCTTTAAAGAACCAAGAAAAACATATTTAAAATTTCCTGATATATTATCCATTAGTTTGTAAATGTCATATGTACTATATGATACACTGGTAGGTTATCATATTGTAATCTGTCTATTAACTTAAATACTGTAAATGTACGAATTTCACCAGTATTCTAAATTTAATATAAAGCACTTTTGTGCTTTAAACATTATGGTGTATGATTTCGGTTTTTATTGGAATTTTTGTAAATACTGGTAGTTTCGCATATAGTCTAGGCATGCCAATTAATCATTGCATTTAATCTGTTCAAATTTGTGTCTGTAAAATGAGTACTCTACAGTATTCGGGAAACATATACAGTTAGGTCACACATTTCTATGTACAGTGAGATCTGACTTTAATAACATCAAGGGGGAATGAATCAGCTGGCCTGATATGAAACTGTCAACTATCCTGACTTTGCCAAATCAAGATAGATTAATCTGATATGACAGTGTGTCGGTAAACCTGACTTTACTGACATCTAGGTGTGTCGGTAAACCTGACTTTACTGACATCTAGATGGAATGCTGATATGTCAGTATAAATCTGAGGCTTAATGGGCCTTCAAAATGTCTTCTATAACATGTACAGAATGTCCTAAAAATCAGGTGTCAGTTTCACTGTAAACTGTTAACCTGTTCCTTGTTCTATTGTCAGCAGAGCTTCTTTAGACCTTGTTATGACGTAAGACACATGACCTGTAAACTGTTTACCTGTTCCTTGTTCTATTGTCAGCAGAGCTTCTTCAGACCTTGTTATGTTGTTAGACACATGACATGTAAACTGTTTACCTGTGCCTTGTTCTATTGTCAGCAGAGCCTCTTTAGACCTTGTTATGATGTTAGACACATGGCATGTAAACTGTTTACCTGTTCCTTGTTCTATTGTCAGCAGAGCTTCTTTAGACCTTGTTATGTTGTTAGACACATCACATGTAAACTGTTTACCTGTTCCTTTTTCTATTGTCAGCAGAGCTTCTTTAGACCTTGTTATGATGTAAGACACATGACATGTAAACTATTTACCAGTTCCTTGTTCTATTGTCAGCAGAGCTTCTTTACACCTTGTTATGTTGTTAGACACATCACATGTAAACTGTTTACCTGTTCCTTTTTCTATTGTCAGCAGAGCTTCTTTAGACCTTGGTATGTTGTTAGACACATGACATGTAAACTGTTTACCTGTTTCTTGTTCTATTGTCAGCAGAACTTCTTTAGACCTTGTTATGATGTTAGCCACATGACATGTAAACTGTTTACCTGTACCTTGTTCTATTGTCAGCAGAACTTCTTTAGACCTTGTTATGATGTTAGACACATGACATGCAAACTGTTTACCTGTTCCTTGTTCTATTGTCAGCAGAGCTTCTTCAGACCTTGTTATTATATTAGACACATGACATGTATACTATTTACCTGTTCCTTTTTTTATTGTCAGCAGAGCTACTTTAAACCTTGTTATGATGTTAGACACATGACATGCAAACTGTTTACCTGTTCCTTGTTCTATTGGCAGCAGAGCTTCTTTAGACCTTGTTATTATATTAGACACATGACATGTAAACTGTTTACCTGTTCCTTGTTCTATTGTCAGCAGAGCTTCTTTAGACCTTGTTATTATATTAGACACATGACATGTAAACTATTTACCTGTTCCTTTTTTTATTGTCAGCAGAGCTACTTTAAACCTTGTTATGATGTTAGACACATGACATGTTTCTTGGTAATTTGTTAGTATTGTGGTTTGTTTATTTTCATCTACATTATCTTAACAGTGCATACAGTCAAACGTTAATCAAAATCACGGCAACCAAGATCCAACCCCTTAATATTCAAATAACTTCTATAATCCAATATAAGTTTTGTAATCACACATCTTATGAAAACTACCACATAATACCAGTGTATCCTGACATCCTGTTTAATCTGACCAGTATGTCAGGTCTAACAGGGTGTCAGATAAGACAGGTTTTACTACAACAGGGTGTTTCAGGTATCCGAGATCATAATCAGAAATTCATCGGCATACATAGTGATACTCTGTGCAATATAACTGAAGACTATGATCATAATTTAAAGGATCTTCCATTTCAATTTGTTTTCAGAAGGAAAAGAAACGCCCCCTGGAGACAGCTGGGAAAGGTAAAAGACAACCAAAGAAGACTGCAAAAATCACAAAGAGATCAGAAATGACATTGAGTGAAAAGAAAAGTGAAAGAAAGGGGAAAAGAAAAATATCAGGCACTTTAGAAAAAGTGAAAACTAAGAAACGGAGGTAACAAATTGTGGAAGTAAATTATTATGTGATTCAAGAATTGCAATACTTGTACTGTTATAATTGATTTTATGCAACAAATTGAATGATTATTAAAATGTTCAGAAGGTTACATTTTCAAGCTTTTTGTGTCATTCTTTATCATGATAACTTGAGTTCTTATATGTCCGTACCTAATAATGCACTTATTAATTTGTCAATTGGGACAGACCCCAGGGAAATTCTGTTGTAAGTTGTCTTTTTAGTATAAATGTTATTAGGGCCCCGTATAATCTGTCTGTCTGTCTGTCTGTCCGTCCACAAATTTTGTTCCTGGCTGATAACTTTGGTATTTATTGACCGATGTTCATGAAACTAAGTCCAGATGTTCAGTTCACAAAAATACACATTGAGGTAAAAAGTCAAGGTCAAGGTCATTAGGTTCAAAGGTCAAGGTCAAATTTTACATTTCAGAATTAAACAAGGAGTCAACTGACCTAATGTCAAGGTCATCAGGTCAGGGGTCAAGGTCAAATTTTATAGCTTTTCACTGGTGAACATATGGCTATGACATTATGAAGCAAAGTTGTTCGAAATTAAACAAAGAGACACACTGAGGTAAAAAAAAAAGTCAAGGTCATTAGATTCAAAGGTCAAGGTTAAATTTTGCATCTTTTCACTGATGACCATTTTGATATGACATGATGAAGCAAAGTTGATCAGAATTAAACAAGGAGTCGACTTACCAAAGGTCAAGGTCATTGGGTCAAAGGTCAAGGTTAAATTTTGTATCTTTTCACTGGTGAACATTTCGCTATGACACTTTGAAGCAATGTTGCTCAGAATTAAAAAAGTAGTCAATTGACCAAAGGTCAAGGTCACTGGGTCAAAGGTCAAGGTTAAATTTTGTACCTTTTCCCTGATGAACATTTTGTTATGACATTATTAAGCAATGTTGTTGAGAACTTAACACAGAGTCAAATGACCTTAGGTCCAGGTCACGGGGTCCAAAGGGTCCAGGTCAAGTTTTGTATTTTTCACTGATAAACATTTTGTTATGATATTAAGAAGTAAAGTTGGTCTGAATTAAAGAATAAGTCAACTGACCAAAGGTCAAGGTCACTGGGTCAAAGGTCAAGGTTAAATTTTGTACCTTTTCCCTGATGAACATTTTGTTATGACATTATTAAGCAATGTTGTTGAGAACTTAACACAGAGTCAAATGACCTTAGGTCCAGGTCACGGGGTCCAAAGGGTCCAGGTCAAGTTTTGTATTTTTCACTGATAAACATTTTGTTATGATATTAAGAAGTAGAGTTGGTCTGAATTAAAGAATAAGTAAACTGACCAAAGATCAGGGTCACTGGGTTAATGGTCAAGGTCATTTTGGTCCAAAGGTCAAAGACAAAGTGGATCTCTGACTTTGACCCTGGCTCTTGATGGAGGAGGTTTATAAGGTGAAATAAAACAAATCAAAGCTAACAAATGAGTGTTGCACTGGTATTTACATTTCTGTTAGCCCAGCAAATATGGAGGTGGAAGGAAACTAGACTCACATCATAGTACTTGTAAAATGTATATTTTGCTTCCTTGCGATTCTTTTTGAAGTCCAAATGTCGAACTTCAAGCTCAGCTATATGGGCAGATCGCTTCTTGATGATTATTGGGGATATATTGCCACAAGACAGGGCCCTTACTGACCTGTCAGTGTTCTAGTTCACATCCCAAAACCTTTCCTTCTGTTGACTCCAGTTTCACAACCTAACTTAGGTTATTCCATAGGAAAGCAATATAAGAGATGAGGTAAAGTATTCAGTTAAGGAAATTTGTTTAGAATCCAATACAAAGTACTTTTAAGTCTTCAGTTATGCATACTTGCCAGCTTTTTGAAATTTCCATGGGGAGATTATGTGTGCTCAGAAATATGCACAAATATAATGTGTGTATGTTCACCTTAGGGGAAAATAACACTGTTTGAGCTGTTCTTTCAGGTGAAATCGTCAGATCTTAGAAAATAGGAATAGTTCAGCAAATTCACTGGTTGAAAATGCTCAATTTTAGGCTCCAAAATCAGGAGTATCCCTCCTAAATAGGTAGAGTTGGCAAGTATGGAACTTATGTAAGGTATAATTTGTTGAAATATTTTTCAAAGAGTCTGTTGAATTCTTTCTCGGCGTGTAGAAAAATATTTGGTGTATAATGATATACTGCATGTCATAACTTTGAAGCGAGACTTACTGAGTGACAAATTACCACCCTGCAGGCAGTTCCTTGTAGTTAGTGTATCGGTTTGTAAATCAGACAGCCCCAGACGTTTCTCAGTAAACAGTTCCCAGGCGTATATAATAATCACAAGTCTGAAGAATGTCACAACCTAAACATGGAGGAATTTGATATGGACGATCTCTTTCCCATCTCTGAAAATGAGAATGACATAAGTGATTCTCCTGTGTATCAATACATGCTTTCACCATCAGAATTTTCTGACTCCGAAACAGTTCCCAGTCATATTGCAGAAGACATTGCTGCTAAGGATTTTTGCATAACTGGGGACGAACCATTAGATTTAAGGAAAAACAGTAAATCTGATCATGTGATCATAGATTCTGTGAAAGGAAATGTCATGTTTGAAAATAAAATTGGATTTAAGAAGAACAGGAAGATTCCTAACACTGCTGCTGAAGGGGAAGATATCACAAACATTTGTGAAGTCAATTTAAAATCAAGATGTTCAGTAACTACAGAAGTAATCGAGATGTCCGAGTCTGAGTCTTTGCCTGGGACAGAGTGGAGAAGATTTGAAAGACACAATAACATGAGAATGAGTAACCAACCCAGTGTTGAATTACCACAAGGTAAATTTGATGTCCAGTGTGTATCTTTAAATTCTACTGGGTTCGGGGAAATACAGAGCATGACAAGGCCATACAGTTGTGAAACAGGCATAAAAAGGCTTCCGATACCCTCACCACAGTTCAACAATTTCAACAATCAAGTGTCTACGTATTCAAACCAGGATATACACATACAAGAAAAAAACAGAAACTTCCAGTGCATCACAAACTGTTTACACAAAGCACAGCATGGCATTGGAAATGAAAAAGAAAAATTCAGATTGAATCAAAACTACAACAAAGTCTTGGACAAAAACAATTACTTTGAACATTTCAAAAGTGATTTTGACAGAGCTGCAATTTTTCAAAAAGGTTCCACTGAAACACATCAAGGTGATAAAATGGACATTCCATCACCATGTTGTACTGAAGAGGATTTTAAAAATCCTTGGACAAGGAATGCTACGGAAACAGTGAGTCAGCATACACCGAATAAACTACCTTGGTATTTAAAGTGCCAAGCATCAAAAACAACAGCCTTGCCTCCGAGTTCATTCCAGCGCAAGAGGAAATTGAAGGGAGAGCCATGGACCATTAGGCCTAAAAAGTCGAGAGAGATGAAACTGTCGACATTTGAAAGATTTATTATTGACTACAACAAAAGGAAAAAGAAACTTTTAGATGACATGTTAAAGTCTTATACATATGTTCCACCCAGTTTTAAAAAATACTGTAATTGACTATGAAGAAAAAAAACATTATCCACCCATTCACTGTAGTGTCTCCTGTTCAGGATTCCTCTTCAACTTCCTTGGGAATGACGCATAGCATTTGGTTAGAAACAGGACTACGAAATCACATAAACAATGAAATAATGATGTAACATTCAGCTTTTGATGGGAAGGTTATGTGCAAATCATAACTCGGGCGATTTCACTTCTTTATAGTGGATTTTGTTCAATCTAGATACAGTGGTTTAGTATAAGATTACCTCACATTTGTTTAAGTTAGCCAAGGTCAAGATGAGCAATACTATTTAAAGATTTTTTTTCTTTCTTACCAACAGTTGCAACTTCATTTCTGGACGGATTTTAATCAAGCATCATATACAATAGCCAGGTATATATTGTATTTTGAACAAGTTGTTCAGGGTTTAACTATTTATAAAAAAACTTTCTCTATTTATAGAAAATTCTGTCATCTCTATAGTAGCGACTTCATTTCTGGACAGATTTCAATCCAACATCACATCGAACAAGTTAAATATCTCTTAAGACTCTTGAAGAAAACTTCATTGCATTTATTGTTCAACATGTGGATTAAGAAATACAGATACAGTGAATTTCATCATTGGAGAATTATGTATAATGAAACAAGCAAGGTACTGGTGATGAGCTGCAATGTAGACATATTCTCTCTAACTGCCTGTTGGTTGTGCACACAAGGGAGATTTGTATTGCTTAAACCCCGAGAAGACCCCTTGCATTTCTTGGTGGTCTGGTCTATCCAGACTGATATAATGATGACAAAGGGACACTCTCCAAAAACAAACATACCAATGTTGGAAGTCAACAAAACAGGATTATTGGCTCCACCCAACAATTCTCAAGACGATGGAAATCGAAACAAATTCTGCCATCGCTACCAAACTTTCTAGATTTCATCCTCTTCAAAATATTGTTCTTATTTAACAGATATTATATACAGTTTAAATTTATTTTGTTAGTAGGGAAACAATATGTGTGCACTTTACTGTAATACATTCATGGGAAACTAGAACAGTATTTTCATGAACAACACAACCACTCAAACCACTGGTTTGATGGGGTTTATAAGTGACATGGTTATGATCTGGAAGCATGCGAGGACCTGCTAACCTTTATGGATTGTCCAGACAGATTCTTTATGACACTTCCAATTGTAAGTCAACACACATGAAAATCAGCAAGATTTGAGAACATTGCCGACAATAAATGTGTTTAAAAATATTCCTAAAGACAACATAATTTTCAATTTTAAAATTTGTTCCCTTAATTGGAATGCAGCTAGTGTTCCTAATGTATTCAAAAAAATTAATAAGATATTTCGCCTCGACCTGTATCACTCGGTATTACGCATAGTATCACAATATGCAATATATATGAATTGTATTTTCTGTACTTAAATAAGTAGGGGTCTTGTTGTTAAAAAGGCACAAATTGTTTTTATCTATAAATTCCTCAATACGTCTTCCTCTCTCGTCTGTGTTGGGAGAGCCCCACAGGCTATTATGACCATTAAAATCACCGAGGATTATGAATGGTGTTGGGAGCTGGGAGACGAGATTATTGAGTTGCTCACAAGTGAAAACAATACTCGGAGGGAGATAAATTGAACAGACGGTTATTTGTC